>NC_081800.1:1309200-1343200 GCF_963082965.1 Carassius carassius
TTGTGTCAGGATGTATGTGTGCTTTGTATTGCTGTGCACAGCTCCACTGGGTGCTTTCATGTATTTCTGTGATTTCAGGGGCTTTCTTGATTCCTTATTTTTTGACGCTTATTTTTGCGGGAGTTCCTCTATTTTTTCTTGAATGCGCTCTTGGACAATACACATCCATTGGCGGCCTTGGGGTTTGGAAGCTAGCTCCAATGTTTAAAGGTATATGATTTCTGTTCAGCACCTTTCTTTCTTTTCTGCCCAAATACTTAATGCTGGAAATAGGAGTTGGTTTCTAGAAGTATGCAAAGTTGGTGTTGTGTGAGATACAGTAAATGCAAAATTGGTTGAGCAGATTGAAAAGACATGGGTTAGATGTGTTGTAACTTTGTTATGACTGATATATGTTGTTCGGAAGATGCTAATGTATCCTCTTTTCTTCAAAGTTTAAGAACAATTATGGCTTAAAGTAGTCTACAATGCTGCATAAAGGGCATTTTGACCAGGCTGATCACATACTGCTTTGAAGGACATAAGTGTCATAATTACAGGTGTTGGTCTTGCGGCTGCTGTTCTCTCATTCTGGCTGAACATTTACTACATTGTCATCATTGCCTGGGCCCTGTACTATTTGTACAACTCCTTTACCACTGTAAGCATTCCTTGTCACATGCACTTGCATGCCATAAAAAAGTCATTTGGAGACTTGTTTAGGTAATTATTCTTTGGGTAATTTTTTAATAAATAATTATACAAAAAATAAAGCATTCTTGTGCTTTCTGTAGGAGCTTCCATGGAAAACTTGTAACAATCCATGGAACACATACAGATGTTATACAAACTACAGCATAGTAGACACCACCAATCTCACCAGCGCTGTCATGGAGTTTTGGGAGTAAGATTTTGGGCAAATTGATGTGCATGACCTTTGACCTTTATACATGAAAATACATAATACATGTGTCCAGTAAGTGTCTTCTTGTGAAGTGTAATTCTGTTGCATGATGTGCTTATACAGACGCAATGTGCATCAAATGACTGATGGCTTAGAAAAACCTGGTGAAATCCGTGTCCCACTTGCAATAACACTGGCCATTGCCTGGGTCCTCGTGTACTTCTGTATCTGGAAAGGTGTTAGCTGGACTGGAAAGGTGAGATGTCTTTGTTGTTCTGTCTTCAACGATTCAGTCTGGAATTTGAGTGAGTATGTAAAGCATAAATGGTTGCGATTAACTTAGTGGAAGGGAGCAAAAATGCTCTGTCCCATGAAAGCAATGTGCAATATTTCCTGCATTATTTTTTTCCAGACATTCTCATGCTAAACAAAAGCACATGGGCAAATGTTTGATAGAGAAATCAAATTTATTTATTATTATTTATTTTTTTGCAGGTTGTTTACTTCTCTGCCACCTACCCATACTTCATGTTGTTCATTTTGTTTATCCGTGGAGTGTCCCTGCCTGGGGCTAAAGAGGGAATCATGTTTTATATCACTCCTGATTTTGAGAAGCTGAAGGAGTCTGAGGTGATTTGACATGTTTCATCATTTAAGCAGGATCAAATAAACCAAATCTAGCTGCTAAAGTGTACAATTTTTCCATCTCAGGTTTGGCTGGATGCTGCTACACAGATTTTCTTCTCGTATGGTTTGGGTCTAGGCTCTCTTATTGCTCTGGGTAGCTACAACCCTTTCAATAACAATGTGTACAGGTACAGTATGAATGATACAGTGACATAATATTTTAAAAATAAAAAATTAATCAGTTAGAAAACTCAACACTGTTTCGGTGTTTCAGGCCCCTAAAACTTTGATTTTCACCCTGACAATTTTGAACAATTTGTTTGAACAAGCCAGGTCTCTAACTGTGACTGACTGTGATTACTGTATGTGCCCATTATCAGACATTTTATCATATGAATAGCAAGAATTACCATAAAATTTGATATGAAGTTTTGCTATATCACTTAAATAATCCATCTTCTCCATAAATGCTAAAATGATAAGCAGCTTTCAGATCAGTAAGGAGTATGACATTTGAGACAGAATCCTCTTTCCCCTTTTTATTGCAGGGATTCTATCATTGTGTGCTGTATAAATTCCTTCACTAGTATGTTTGCTGGATTTGTGATTTTCTCTATTGTGGGCTTCATGGCACATGTGACAAAGAGACCAATAGCTGATGTAGCTGCATCAGGTAATCAGTTTAATTAGAAGTTTTGCTATTTCACATTTTTATGTCAGTTGGATATTTCACTTAAGTGTTAATTTCAAATTATTATTATTTTTTTTTCATGGCTTACACAGGTCCTGGTTTGGCATTTTTAGCTTATCCAGAAGCTGTGACGCAGTTGCCTATATCACCACTGTGGGCTATTCTTTTCTTCTCCATGCTGTTGATGCTGGGAATCGACAGTCAGGTGAGAATATCACATATTCAAGCTCTGACCTAGAAACAGAAGAGAACGGGATCTGGTAGATACTTTAGATCTGCCAGCATCGGTCCCTGGTGTCCACAGAAGTAAACATAAGGAACATTAAAAACACTTAACTGGCCTTTGCCCAATAAAATCTTTTGATGAGGATTTCTGCCTGTATGGCTATGTGCATTGATGATTTTAAACTGATGTTAGTGGCAATGTTCACATTTTCTGGAAAAACAATCTGGGATAGTATTGGTACAGCCCCGTGAAACCAAAATATAGAATTTAGTACTTCTTTTATGTCCTCTCCCTTAATGAATTGTGTTTTTGCAAAGTCATTTCAAACCAACTCTGACTGGATGAGCCACATTTAGTGTTGTTATGGAATAACTGAAACACACACACACACACACACACACACACACAGATTTATTGAATGTAACCTAATTGTTTGTTGTGATTAATTTGCTCAAGATATTTATTAATATGTATTTCTTATTTTAAATTGTTTTTCACAATGTGTAAAAACAACAAAATGGATTTTGTGTCATAATCTACAGTATTGGTTTATTTTCTTCATGCAACCATCAGTTTACAGAATGTGTCAATGTTTCAAAAGAAAAAGAAAAAGCCATAAGCAAAACAGAATTGTTGATGTTGTTTTCAGTTCTGCACAGTAGAGGGCTTCATCACTGCTCTGGTGGATGAATTCCCACGGCTACTCAGGAAAAGAAGAGAGATTTTCATTGCATGTGTTTGCATTGTATCCTATGCCATTGGGCTGTCCAATATCACACAGGTAAATCAATGAAGGAAGCAGATGATGAGATGTTTGATCAGAGGTTGTAAATTATTATGATTGCAGGTTGCAGGGCATTATTGATTTTCTTGTTTTGTTTTAGGGTGGCCTCTATGTGTTTAAACTCTTTGACTATTACTCAGCCAGTGGAATGTGTCTGCTCTTCTTGGTGTTCTTTGAGTGCATCTCAATCTCCTGGTGCTATGGTGAGTCCTTTTTACATCCTCTTAAAATTTGTATTTTGCATTGTGCTCATACTTAGCATTGCATAGCATTATAAAAATGGACATAAATAATTTGGTTAGTCATAATTAGTCATAAATATAAAATACATAAACAAAATAGTCAAAAATAAACAACAGAAGTGTATCCAGTGGGGCAGGCCTGCAAAACACACACACACACACACACACACACACACACACACACACACATATATATATATATATACACAATGAAGAACAATGAATTGTATTACTTCTACTTATAATTTGAGATGTTTTTACTAATTGCATGTGAAGAATTTTGATTAGGGTTGTCAACTATCAAATGTAATGCAACCAACCAATATGTATGCACCACACAGAAACTAAAACTAAAGTTAGTAACCACAGTCATAAAATAAAAATTATGTTCCTATAGAAGACTGGTGTAGGTTGCAAATATGTGTTGAGGATTATGTCAGTCATTGTTATGGCAAAGCAGATTAGCAGATCTACTTTGACCTTTGTATGCCTATAGTTTCTGTTTCTTCCTTGGTGATGCTACTATCATTTGAGACTGGTACATTACCCCTGCCTTTTTTTCTGCCAGTTTCTGGACTTTATTCTTGATGACTTGGTTGTGAATGTAGTGTTAGTTACTTCCTGCTTTCTTGTACTGTACTGGAAACTGTACTGGCTGCTCATTGTGTGTCTGATATGTGATGAATCCTTCACAATTTGGAATCTAGTTCAACTCTTTCTGTCCTTATTATGTGTTTACCGTCTTTACAAACATTCTATCACACTTGTTTTAATTTAATTAAACTCATTTACATTTCACCTCCATGTTCTATGGGTGAGCTTGCATTTGCTATGATGATTCATAGTGGCACTTAATGTTACCACTTTCACATCCATCACAGCCATCTCAGTGCTTCTTTCAGAAAAAAAGAAAAATTCCATCTCTGTGCATGTCTGTACAGTCTTTTTTCAAATGCATTAAAATGTTTTCCTCGTCAATCATCCTTATTCAAATGTCACACAACAATGATTAAGAATTGAAGGTTCTGGCTATTTTTTTGCTTTTTTTTTACATGGTTCTGTTGCAAACATTTAACACGTTCAGTTTTTTTTAAATAAACGTTTATTTCAAGCTTTTATACGCATATGTTATACAGTCACTTAGGATTGATTTGGATTTAATTGAGTACCCTTGAATCCTCTGTAATGCCTCAGATAGAAAGTTGCAATATAGATTAATGTAATTCAGTCTATTCTGTCAATCCCATTGTTGTAACATAGTTGCTCTGAATTAATGCAGTCCCTTTCAAATTTAATCTAATTGCAGGTGTGAACAAATTTTATGATAACATCCAGGAAATGATTGGATACAAGCCTTGTCTATGGTGGAAACTCTGCTGGGTTTTCTTCACCCCTCTAGTTGTCGGTGTAAGTAGCCTACTTTTTTCTTTATCATGTGACATACAAAAGATAGACAGACAGACAGACAGACAGACAGACAGAGATATAGGCAGATAGACACAGACAGATAGATAGATTTTGCATTACTTTGCAATGTGGTCTTTGAAGGCCAGCTTGTCATCAAAGGTTACACCAAGATTTCTGTCTGAAATTGATGGGGAAATTGTAGAAGAGCCTAGCTGGATGGGGAAATCACACTGTAGAGTTGGAGAGGCAGGAAAGACAAGAAGCTCAGTCTTTGCCAGTTTGAGCTGTAAGTGATATTCATTCATCAATGCCGAGATGTCCACAAGGCAGCCTGAGATTTGTGCTGTACCGTTGGATCATCTGGTTCAAATGAAAAATAGAGCGGTGTGTCATCAGCATAGCTATGTTTGATGTGCTTTGGATACTTTCCCTCCCCAAGCCCCTGAAAGACCTATCAGTAAGATATGATTCAAATTAGCGAAGTGGAAGCCCTGGGATGCCCAGTGATGAGAGGGCAGACAGAAGGATCTGATGATTGACAGTGTCAAAAGCAGAAGATAGATCCACCAGAATAAGAACTGATGATTTGAAATCAGCTTTTGCAATCCGCAGGGCTTACATGACTAAGAGTAGTGTAGTCTCCGTTGAATTGCCACTCCTGAAACCTGATTGGTTAGCATCCAGTTTGTTGTTTTGTGAAAGAAATACTTCATGATACAAAAAAAAGTATCTGGAAGCAGGTACAGGTACAACTTTTACACGGTGGAAAACAAAGGCGAGTCAAATCGAGTTGAGGCGAGCTGATACTGTGCAGCGGAAAAGCGCCAAATGATATCTGGTTGAAAACAACTCTTTTGAGAGTTTTCGCTATGAATGGAAGGAGAGAAACAGGTCTGTAGCTATCTGTAAGAAAAGTGTTTAATTAAGGTTTTTTTGAGCAGTCAGGTTACCCAAGTCTGCTTAACCACATAAACTCTGGGGACCCACCGGTGGGTCCAATATTGCATATGCCTAATTCTCAAAAAATCAAAATAACAGCTGAAGTGGTTAAATGCAGTGGGGAAGGTGCCTGTGAGGAGAGATGTTTATGATGTGTGTGAGTACTGGTAAAAGTGTAGGAGAGATTGCTTGGAGGAAGTGTGAGGGGATTGGGTCTAGAGATCATGTTGTAGGATGGCTGGAGAGGCAAAGATTTGATATTTCTGCCTCAGTGAGGGGAGAATAGGAAAAGATGGGAGTTCTAGCAGTGGGTGTGGTTGGTTTGAAGTCCTGTGTGTGGGGCTGAGAACTGACTACTTATTGTTCTGGTTTTGTCTGTAAAGAATGTGGCAAAATCATCAGATGGTATAGAAGTGGTGGGAGGTGATGGAGGGGGACAAAAGTGTCTGGAGCACTGTTGTGGAAGATTATGAAGATTATGGACTTCAGCAGAGAAAGATGAAAGCAAAGAGTGATACATCCTCAGGTCTGACGGAGCTTTTTATTTGCACCGATTTCTCTCTGCTGCCCTGAGTTTGGTCCGGTGCTCACAAAGAACATCGGATAACCAGGGGTTAGAAGGGGCAACCAATGCTGGCCTGGAGGAGAGAGAACAAATATTTTCTAGGCAAGAGGTTAAAGTTGAGCATAACGTGTCAGTTTCTGCATTCACATCCAGAGATGAGAAATGGGTAGGTGGGGGAAGAGAGGAGGATACTATGGAGGAAAGATGGGAGGGGGAAAGAGAGCAAAGTTTTTGTCTAAAAGTTACCGGTGTGGGGGGTGGGGGAACACAGGTAGCAAAATGTAGTTTAAATGTAATAAAGAAATGGTCAGAGATATGTAGGTTTTAACCGGCGTGTTGTCCGCAAAACAATTGTGTGTGTAAATTAAGTCAAGTTGGTTGCCTTATTTGTGCGTGCTTGTAGTGGTAAGTCATTTGAGATCAAATGAAGCAATGAGTGAATGGACGTCTGTAGGCATAAGGCTTGTCCAGATGAATGTTGAAGTCTCCAAAGACTAAAAGTTGACTGCCATCCCCCGTCAATGAGGACAGCAGGCTATCCAGCTCCTATGGGAAGGTGACTAGAATTTTCCCAGGAGGGCAGTAAATTACCACAACCTGGGTTGAGTATTTCCAATTGTTAGAAATAAGAAGACCAGTACCCCACCCGGCCAACCTGATGGGGGCTGTGAGAGAAAGGGAAATTGTTAGAGAGAGCAGCTGGGGTTGCTGAGTCTTCTGGATGAATTCAGGTCTCAGTCAAGCCCAAGATGCTGAGTGTGGAATTTAAGGAAAAAGCAGAAATGAAGTCTGCTTTGTTGACAGCTGACTGACAATTCCATAGACCCACAGAGAAAGAAAGAGGTGCAGTAGATGATGTAGGGATAGGATGCAGGTTCGCAACATTGTGTTGCTGTCTGCATGTGACATTAGAGCATTTTCCAGAGACAACAGGAATGGTTTGCCAACACATGATAGAGGTGAAAAAGAGAGGACAGAAAAGGAAACTGAGTAAAGGGAAGATAATAAATAGTAAAAGTGCGTTGCCTGTTAACTTGCTTGGTGAAGCAGGTAAAGTCGCAGGTTTTACACTCGTTGGTCTTCGCACAAGAAGGCTGAATGCTTCTGCTGATGCTTCTGCGTCAGCACACTTCTCAGAAATATACTTAAATTGACTTTTAAATATACTTGACTTTGTCAGTATAGTGGTATACTTAAAGTATGATGTAAAGTTTACTTAAAGATATATTGCAGTATACAACTATTAAACTAGTAGTTTACTGAGACTGCTTCAAAGTGTACTAAAATACATTTAATTAGTAAGCTTTCATTAAACCTATAAGTTCACTTTTAGTGTAGTTGCAGTACTAACTAAAAACATAGATGTAAACTAGTTATAGTGTACTCAAAGTTTACTACTGTTATAATTAAAGTATATTTAAAAGTATACTTTTATATTCTAGAAAATGGGCAAATTTAGTCTCAAATAGTACTGAAATAGTACACTTACAAGTATGGTACTATACACTGATATTTGTATACTTACTGTAGTACATAAAGTATACTTAATATATACATGAACTTTACTTAAGTATTCTTAATACAATAAACTTAAAGTATACATCTTTTTGGTAAGGGCAGCTCCACACATAGACATAGTTTCATTCTTCAGCTCAAGTCAGATAATGTTGACATAGTACACTTACAAGTATGCTACTAGTACACTGATATTTGTATATTTACTACATAAAGTATACTTAAAAATATACTTGAACTTTACTTAAGATTACTTATTAAAATAAACTTGAAGTATACTTCTTTTTGGTAAAGGCAGCTCTACAAATCAACATAGTTTCATTCTTCAGCTCAAGTCAGATAATGTTGATTCATTTCAGTTGAATAGCTCTGACAGTGTTGCAAATTTAGTGTCATTATCAAGCTCAATTCAGTTTAAATTGTGTTCTCATCTGATAGGAAATTCTGGGCCAATTGCACTATTTTTGTTATGGGGCCCCCTTAATCTCAAACTACCAAATTTGATCCTAGTAGACTTTTATTTGTCCCATATACAATTTTTTTTTTAATTCCATTCCTCGACTATCATAAGACATACTTAGTAATGTTTCTATAGTATTTAAGTCTTCAGCAGTAAAACTCATAATAGAATATGGTGTAATTATGTGAAAACTTCAGTATTTGTAAACATAGCTTCTCTGCAGGGCGTGTTCCTCTTCAGCGCGGTGCAAATGGTTCCTCTTACAATGAACAACTATGTATTCCCTAAATGGGGGCAAGGAGTGGGCTGGCTCATGGCTCTGTCCTCTATGGTTCTCATACCTGGTTATATGGGCTACATGTTCCTCACCCTGAAGGGGACATATAAGGAGGTAACTGTTTTCATTTAGAGCTGAAATTAAATATAGTAACGAATGGTATAGATGGTGTGTCTGTGCTCACTGGAGCTGATTCTGGGCTCATTTCAGCGGATCAGGATAATGCTGCAGCCTCCAGCAGTCAAGCGTGCTCAGGAGAACGGGCCAGAGCAACAGCAGCTGCAGATACAGCAACAGCAGGCGGAGCAATCACCGCAGCAATCACAGCAACAAGCGCAACAGCCGGAACAATCACAGCAGCATCCACAATCACCACAACAACTGCAGAAACCAGACCAAGCACCACTGCAACCACAACAACCACCGCAGCCGCAGGTGCAGGCAGATAGCTCTTCTTCAACTAACCCTGGCAATGATGCCAATGTCTAAAACCAGTAGAATTGGACCCCAGCAGAGGGCAATCAATGATTAACAACACAGAAGACTTCCATGTTTATACAGTAATAGAATCATCTACCTCCAGGGGTCATACATAATCAAGCTAAACACGAAAAAAGCTAAGTAAAAAAAAACAAAACATATATATATATATATATATATATATTAAACACACACACACACACACACAAACACACACACTTTCATTTGAAAAACTTACACAAATTATGTAAGCTTTCCTAATGTGAAGCAAAGAGTGTCAATGTTAAATGACTTGTACTATGTATTATGTAAATTTGTCTCTACTAAGGTTATACTGTGAGTTAGATTTAAGGACAGCGCATTGTTTGGTGATACATAAGCTATTTATGTCAGGTATGTACTGTTTCTATGTTGCACTGGGGACAAAGTGAGAATCCATGAGTATCAATGAGAAACTGGGCAAGATTATGTTACATTCTGGGTCATTTGGAAGAACCAAGGTGTATCAGCCAAGCCCTGTGTCTGAAGTACAAATAATTTCTAATCGGTGACACATCACATGGTGTTGAAATTTTTTGTTGAGAGAGACTGTTACTATTTTATTTTTATTTTCTGAGAAAATAATAATAATAAAAAACATTAAATACTTGTATGTGATTAAAACATTTTTAGAATTATTTTTAGAATGCTTTGTACTTTAATGTTGAGACCAAGGACAAAAATTATAGACTTGAGCAAAAACGAATTTATGCCTGCCAGTGTGTAGTTTGTAAAGCACAGGGTACAAAAATACAGAAAATGAAAACACCACATAACACAGGGTGAACATTTTTGCTGATTATTATACAGATTATTAAAGAGTACTGTCAATTCAGTGTTCTGTTTACATGTCCCCTCAGGAATATTAAAAAAGAAAAGAAAAAATATCTCTGACCCTGAGTGCATATCAACTCCTTAAGCCTGTGATTAATGTCGTCGTGATTTGTATTACCATTAGTTATTTCATGTGCCAAAATGTTGAACAGGTGCATTGATAAAACAAAACAGAAGTGAACACAAACTGTCCACTCCATAACAACGGTTTACACTACTTTATTTTGCCATACTTTTTTGAAAAAGTATACCAAAATATGTCTATGGTATAATAGTTATACCATATTTTAAGTAAGTAGCACAAACTAAGATACATTAGGGTTTTTGGCCCTTTCTCCCCCAAAAGCCCAAAAGTTAAAAGTACGGAGACTTCTCCAATGCTAGGGCAATGATGTGGTGACAGTTTGTGTCAAAGGCAGCTACATGAGAAAAGCATTTGGTCATGCTAAACTTGTTTACTAAAAGGAGATACGTACCTACATAAAATGTGAAATGGCTATGTCCTTTGAATTTTGTACAAAGTTATTTAACTGCAGTTTTATCTGAAACTTTATTGTAAAATTGTATTGTGTAAAACATGTAACCGTGAATGTCTGTACTCCATTATGTTTTTGTCTAAATGTTGACATTTGAAAAACAATTGCTGTTTTCTGCAATAATATTTTGATCTCTGAAGCACATATCTAATTAAAATTATGAGTGAAGATGACTATAAAAAGGATTATAAACAAATAGAATTTATGTCTCGTAAGAAATACTATTGTTTTGTATATTTTTAACTGTTACACTGCCTAAGACTATAACATAGGATGTATTTAAATGGTGTCATATGAAAAAAAGCACGATTGTTATGTACAATGACTGAATAAACAGAAAATATTAGTAGTCTATAATCTCTGTGTTGATTTTCAATCTTCACTAAAAGCCATTTAACCCCTTAACTGTCACTCGTGTTTTTGAAGATAGACTTGAATGTGCATGATACAAACCTAAATTTTTATAATTCATGACTGAAAACATTTTGTAACATGATTTTGATGTGCCATTTACATGGTAATGCAATGTCTGATTTTAAAATGGGTTTTAAAGGATGAATTTTGAGATTTTATGTTTTCAAGTGATATATAACTTCTGATGATTTCTAAAACATGATAGAGAAAAAGGCAACGAGAAAGTCTTTTTTTTAAACAAAGGTCAAAACTCATTTTGTAATGTAGATTTCTGAGGGTGCACTCTTGTCATAAATTAATCTATTACTTTTCCTACATAATTTTTAACAAATAATATTGGAAAAATATATATTTGGGAGTCTTGAACCTTTCCAACGATATATAGTTTGTCAGGATTAGATTAGATTTGATTGTAATATAGTATAGTCAACGTAGGCGTCCCGTATACGGGACGGGGTGACAGTTAACAGGTTAATATAAGCCTGAATTTTAAAATGACAACCTTATTGTTTCGAACAGTTTCCCTTTAAAAATGGTACAAATAAAGACATCAGATGCACTACAATAACCAACAAGCAGTAATTAGCTGGACTAAAACAATGAACATGATTAAATACACAGGTCCTTATGAAAAGTCATAAATTTCAGTGCTGCGTTTCCCAAAAGCATTGTAAACCAAAGTAGATCGTATAAGCATTGCCACCAATGGTCTCTATAATCAATTTAGCTTACAATACTTTTGAGAAATGCAGCCCAGCTCTATCTATTGTTTTGCACAAATAATATATTCAGAGCGCATGTGATTCATTTGATTATATATCCAAATGTAACTTTGTGGATTATACAGTACATATATTCACAAAATATTCACAAAAGGGACCCAGTTGTTATGGCAAAAGGATAAAATACTGTATAATCCATCCTTTCATTTTAAAATAATTTAAATATGTTGTTTTGTCAGGAAATCATTTATTCAAGTTTATGTCCGTGCTGATTGCTAAACTAGCAATTGTGTAATAATGCTGTCTAATTTGTTAAAATGATTGTTCTTAGTCATGTCAGGTACATTAATTAAATTCTGTTGCTTGAATGGGTAAAAAGAGGATATTAAAATGGAGATACAAAAAAAAGAAAAAAAGAAAAGTGACAATAAACATGACAAAATCATGTATTTTGTGTGCTTGTGAAAGGGGAATATCTGCATTTGTTTTACAAGATTCATGATACAAACTGTCATGTGGATGAAATGTTGTAAATTGAATGGACCAGTCAAGAGCTTCACCAAAATGTTTTGTCATTAATGTGTGGCAAACACACTCAGACAGAGCAGAAAGGCAAGTTGATTATAAAATACACCATTCACAAAAATTATCCTAAAAATTATCCTAACAAATTCTCACTAATAGCTAGTTGGTTATTAGCATGCCTGTTATGAACATGTTCACCGTTTATTAGTACTTATAAAGCATTACCATATTTAACAACTAATTTGACGAAAGAATTTGACCTTAAAATAAAGTGTGACCATTACAAGTAGTGGTAACAGTTGCATTTATTCATGACATGCTTTTATCCAAAGTAACTTTTATATGAATAGCATCACAAGCAGTTTATCAAAAGAGCAAAAAATACTCGCATCACAGTACAATGCCGAGTTTCTAGTGTAAAGTAGAGTCATACACAAACTAGAGCAGACGTGAATTGAAGAAAAATGCAGGAGAAAATATGTGGCCAACTGAGTACAATTGTAATATTCTTTCAGTTTTTGTACTCAAACACTGGCCTAAATAAACATGGATTTAACTTTTTTTTCAAAAGAAGAATCTAGAAAAAAAAGTGTTATCTGTCTACCAAAAATGGTTGAATGGTTGAAGACCAAAAGTTTTTTACAGTTCTCCCAATTACTTACACAATTTTAACAATACCCTGGGGCATTTTAACACACTTAAATGTAAATAAAATGAACTAAACATTTGATGGATTAATTAGAAAAAAAATAAATAAATAAAATAAATAAATAAATAATAATAACACATAAATCAATAATTCAGTAATTAACTTTTAATCCGTAACTACACTGGAAGTTTGTTTTTACAAACAGACAAGAGTACTGATTCACAATAAAATAATATTCACAATAAAAGAGGAAATAAAAGAAAAAAAAAGAAAAAAAAGAGATTGCAGAAAACTTCTCTAGGTTATGCATGTAACCATGGTTCCTCGAAGGAACGAGAAGCTGCGTCGAAAACGCTATGGGGAACGCGTTTAGTGTGAGCGACTCAGAATATCATGTGTAATCTGTTTTATGGAAGAGCGTGACGTCACGGGCGGGGTGACATAAGTGACCAGGAAGCTATAGAAACACATGCCGTGCAGCTGGCATCAGCTTCAAGTACAAGCAAGAGCCGGCAGGGGTGCCGGGGGTATGGCATCGAGACGCAGCGTCTCGTTCCCTCGAGGAACCATGGTTACATGCATAACCTAGAAACGTTCCTCTTCAGGAACTCGAGCTTCATCGAAAACACTATGGGAAACGAGGTGCCCATGCTGCTAGACTACCAAATCCCTCCCTAGTTTGTATCCGAAGAGCACAGCTTAGGATGAGAAAACAGAAGCGTCTGGAGTAACTGGCATATCTAGGCCATAAAACCTTGCGAATGTGGAGGGCGTAGACCACCCCGCAGTGTTGCAGATGTCCAGCATGGATGCACCTGCTAAGAAGGCCTTGGAGGCCGCCATACCCCGTGTGGAGTGAGCCTTAGCTCCCAACAGCGAGGGAAGACCAGAGGACTCATAGGTGGCGTTGATAGCGTCGACTATCCAATGGCTAAGAATCTGCTTAGATGCAGGAAAGCCCCTTTTGGGGGGACCGTAGCACACTTGCAAATCGTTCCTCCGATGAGGAACGAGACCAGATCTGGGAACCATATTCGCCCCAGCCAGAACGGGGCTACAAACAACAGAGCAGAGCAATAGGGGGGAATGCGTACAGATGAAGCCTCGGCCAGGTCTGTACCATAGCATCCAGTCCCAGAGGAGCTGGATGAACTAGAGAGGACCAGAGGGGACATTGTGATGTCTCTCGAGTCGCAAAGAGGTCGCAAAAATTTATCCATATCTGCTTCATCACCTCGGGGTGAAGCTTCCATTCCCCGGGCCTCGGCCCCTGCCTCAACAGTATGTCTGCACCCATATTTAACTTCCCAGGAATATACACTGCTCTGAATGAGAGGAGTTTGCCCTGGGACCACACAAGGATCTGGTGCGCCAGCTTGTACAAGGGGCGCAAACGCAGACCTCCCTGGTGGTTGATATAAGAGATCACGTGTGTTGTCGGTGCGCAGCAGCACATGGTGACCCCTCAGGTCTGTGGAGGAAGTATTTTAGTGCTCGATAGATGGCTAGCATCTCTAGACAATTTATATGCCATGTCAGATGGCGACCGCTCCACAGACCACAGGCAGGGTGGCCACTCATGACCGCACCCCAACCATTGAGAGACGCATCCGACAATAGTGTTACACGGCGACAAGGAGCTCGCAGCACCGGGCCCTGATTCAAGAACCAAGGTTTCTTCCACATGTCTAAGGCATGGAGGCATCGCCATGTAACCTTGATAGTTCAAAGTGGATTGCCCTGCAGGGAAAATCCCTTGGTCTTGAGCCACCACTATAGGGGTCTCATGTACAGCAGGCCAAGAGGTTGGCCGCAGCTGCCATCAGACCCAACAATCTCTGAAATTGTTTGACTGTGAGTGACTGGCCTTCTTTGACTCTCTTGACTGACATGAGGACAGACTCGATACGAGCAGGGGACAGACGTGCCTGCATCGTGGTCGAATCCCACACTACACCTAGATAGGTGGTTCTCTGAACTGGAGAAAGTACATTTTCTGGCATTCAGTCTCAAACCCTGCTCACCCATGTGAGCGAGAACAAAATTTCGATGTCGAACCGCCATGTGCTCTGATTGACCTAGAATCAACAAATCGTTGATATAATTTCGTATGCGGGGTGAGAGTGCAAGGCCGAACGGAAGTACTCGATATCGGTATGCTTTTCCCCCAAAAGCGAACCTCAGAAACTTCCTGTGTTGTGGAAGGATGGAGACATGGAAGTATGTGTCTATGAGATCAGTCATGACAAATCAGTCCTCGGACCTGATTTGTGATACAACATGCTCTATAAAGAGCATTTTTGAACTTCAGCCTCATAACTGAGCGATTTAACTGACGCAGATCTATGATCGGACGCAACCCCCCCCCCCCCCATCCTTCTTTGGAACTTGTGAAATACCGGCTGTTAAGAGCCGGATCCCTGTCTTGAGGAGGGACCACCTCAATGGCCTCCTCCCTAATAGGGTATTCACTTCTTGGTCCATAACCAGAGCCTGCTCGGGTCCGACCAACGTCGGAATAACACCGTTGAATTTCAGCAGTAAGAGTCAAACTGAATGCAATAGTTTCATTGCCATATGCAGGACCCACTGAGATAAATTTGGCAGTCGTTAACATGCTGCTAAATAATCTACTAAGGGAATCAGTCTCTCGAGACTGACCTCTGGTGTAACTGAGGCAGTTCAAAAAAAGTAAACACGGTCTGGCTTGTTGATACAATTAATATCTAACTTCTCATAGTCAGATAAATACTGAATTTAATTCCTCAGAATTAAATGCAGCTAACCAATCAGACTAGTAAACAGGTTTGGTAAGATTCACACCAAAACTGAAAATGATGCAATACACGCATTGCCTCGGCAGTGCGCGAGCCATTTAGTCACACAAACAGTATTAATCTCCTCGGAGAAAAATAGCCACAGCTGCGAGTTCACAGAGGGGAAGGAACCGCTGCACGTGCTTCCGAACCTCGAGAACGAACTCTAGATCAAGGGAACAAGGGTGGAGATAGGAAGAGCCATCTTCAGCCCATCCCCAGATATGCGAGAAGTACAGTCAGCCCCCTTATTTTTCCCGAGAGCTGACTGCGTGAGCTGCACTCGTCATTAATGCTGCTCGTTATAAAGTTTTGGCATAATATGCTTGTGAAACTGATGCTTGTGCAACTGATGTCTATGCAACTGATGTTTATGCAGCTGATGTTTGTGCAACTGTGAGCTCATCGACGGCCTCTGTTTCAATCTCCTAGGAGAAGGAGATAACTTACTCTTTGAGGAGCTAATAGTGACAAACAACAATAAATAAGACTGACAAGACCGAATAACATGCACACTGAAAGACGCGAAGCTGATGCCAGCTGCGCTGCATGTGCTTTTATAGCTTCCTGGTCGCTTACGTCACCCCGCCCGTGACGTCACACTCTTCCATAAAATTGATTACACATAATATTCGCTCATGTCGCTCATGCTAAACACAGTTCCTCATAGCGTTTTCGACGCAGCTCGAGTTCCTGAAAAGGAACTACTGTTGGAAATTGATCAATTTAAGGATGGGAAAAAAATAATAATATAAATAAGATTCATGTTACACCTCAAATGACAAGGACATTTAAAGTAAATGTTTAAATTAATAAACAAATCCTCAAAATCATTTTCTTGAATGTGATTGTGGAACAGAGCACCGGCAGATCAATGTCAAGTCAAGTCAAGTCACCTTTATTTATATAGCGCTTTAAACAAAATACATTGCGTCAAAGCAACTGAATAACATTCAATAGGAAAACAGTGTGTCAATAATGCAAAATGATAGTTAAAGGCAGTTCATCATTGAATTCAGTGATGTCATCTCTGTTCAGTTAAATAGTGTGCATTTATTTGCAATCAAGTCAACGATATATCATTCTATCAATGCTACCTGAAGACATGACACGACCAAATATTACAAACCCCTGCTAACATTATAGCATCTTTTCTTTTACATCAGCTTTCCACTCCTTAACAATGCTCTCATTCTATCTGTAAGATGTTGTAGTACGGCAGAGTCACATGGTAAAAACAAGTCATTAGTAAGGATACTTGAAGAGAAGATATGTAATGATATATAGATATATATAGAGAGGATAAATATTGGTGTCAAGCCACCCAACTTCTTTTAAGAGAATTACAAATCTTCATGTACATAAACAAAAATTGTGTTTGCCCACAATTGAGGCAAACACAATATGAGGGATCGACATATTGCACTAAAGATTTAGACCATAGTAACATCTACAACGTATTAGTACAACTAAATTGACAGCAGTGAAAAAACTGTAATGGTACATTTCACACCCTATTGTTCACAAATTATGTATATTGTAGTCGTTACCTTGCTAAAAATATACCCCAGGTACTAGTTTTGAGAATTACATATATATTGGAAATTGGAAAAGTTGCTGCTTAAGTTTTTATAATAGCAATTTGCATATACTCCAGAATGTTATGAAGAGTGATCAGATGAATTGCATAGTCCTTCTTTGCCATGAAAATTAACTTAATCCCAAAAAAACCTTTCCACTGCATTTCATTGCTGTCAACTAAAAGGACCTGCTGAGATCATTTCAGTAATCATCTTGTTAACTCAGGTGAGAACGTTGACGAGCACAAGGCTGGAGATCATTATGTCAGGCTGATTGGGTTAGAATGGCAGACTTGACATGTTAAAAGGGGGGTGATGCTTGAAATCATTGTTCTTCCATTGTTAACCATGGTGACCTACAAAGAAACGCGTGCAGCCATCATTGCGTTGCATAAAAATGGCTTCACAGGCAAGGATATTGTGGCCACTAAGATTGCACCTAAATCAACAATTTATAGGATCATCAAGAACTTCAAGGAAAGAGGTTCAATTCTTGTAAGGAAGGCTTCAGGGCGTCCAAGAAAGTCCAGCAAGCGCCTGGGGCAAAGTCATATTCTCCGATGAAGCCCCTTTCCGATTGTTTGGGGCATCTGGAAAAAGGCTTGTCCGGAGAAGAAAAGGTGAGCGCTACCATCAGTTCTGTGTCATGCCAACAGTAAAGCATCCTGACACCGTTCAAGTGTGGGGTTGCTTCTCATCCAAGGGAGTGGGCTCACTCACAATTCTGCCCAAAAACACAGCCATGAATAAAGAATGGTACCAAAACACCCTCCAACAGCAACTTCTTCCAACAATCCAACAACAGTTTGGTGAAGAACAATGCATTTTCCAGCATGATGGAGCACCGTGCCATAAGGCAAAAGTGATAACTAAGTGGCTCGGGGGCCAGAATGTTGAAATTTTGGGTCAATGGCCTGGAAACTCCCAAGATCTTAATCCCATTGAGAACTTGTGGTCAATCCTCAAGAGACGGGTGGACAAACAAAAACCCACTAATTCTGACAAACTCCAAGAAGTGATTATGAAAGAATGGGTTGCTATCAGTCAGGATTTGGCCCAGAAGTTGATTGAGAGCATGCCCAGTCGAATTGCAGAGGTCCTGAAAAAGAAGGGCCAACACTGCAAATACTGACTCTTTGCATAAATGTCATGTAATTGTCGATAAAAGCCTTTGAAACGTATGAAGTGCTTGTAATTATATTTCAGTACATCACAGAAACAACTGAAACAAAGATCTAAAAGCAGTTTAGCAGCAAACTTTTTGAAAACTAATATTTATGTAATTCTCAAAACTTTTGGCCACGACTGTATATGTTTTATGCCCCTCACATTATTATTATTATTATTAACCCCCCCTTTTATCTGTCACATTATTATTATCAATAATATTTCCCTATTTTTTCTCTCACGTTATTATTATTATTATTGTTGTTGTTGTTGTTCATTTTCCCCCTTTTTCATTTCTGTCTATTTGTACCAAGAGGCTTGTCTTAGCCACACCTACATATTAACAAGCTGTCTTTGATGATTCACTAATTACCAATAATTTAAGAATACCTGTTTGAGCAATTAATGAGTGTCCTGAAGAAGGCTATTTTGCTGAAATGCATGGATTTACTAAGTGAAAGTGACAAAGTGAAAGTGACGTGACATTCAGCCAAGTATGGTGAGCCAAGTATGGTGAGCAGTGAACACACACACACTGTGAACACACACCCGGAGCAGTGGGCCGCCATTTATGCTGCGGCGCCCGGGGAGCAGTTGGGGGTTCGATGCCTTGCTCAAGGACACCTAAGTCATGGTATTGAAGGTGGAGAGTGCACTGTACATGCACTCCCCCCACCTGCAATTCCTGCCGGCCCGAGATTCAAACTCACAACCCTTCGATTGTGAGTCCGACTCTCTAACCATTAGGCCACGTCTTCCCCAAAAGTGTCTAAGTGCTGTGACAAGACATAATAGAAAAAGAATAGAAAATGCTAGTGACAGAGGCTCTCTTTTTTTTTACACAACTGATTCCAAAAAAGTTGGGACACTGTACAAATTGTGAGTAAAAAACGAATGGAATCATTTATAAATCTCATTAATGTATATTTTATTCATAGTAGAATATAGATAACACATCAAATTTTTTGAAAGTGAGACATTTGAAATGTCATGCTAAATATTGGCTCATTTTGGATTTCATGAGAGCTAAACATTCCAAAAACGTGGGGACAGGTTGCAATAAGAGGAAAAGTTAAATGTACAAATAAGGAACATCTGGAGGACCAATTTGCAACTTATTAGGTCAATTGGAAACATGATTTGGTATAAAAAGAGTCTCTCTTTTGGCAGTGGCAGTGTCTCTCAGAAGTCAAGATGGGCAGAGGATCACCAATTCCCCCAATGCTGCGGTGAAAAATATTAGAGCAATATCAGAAAGGAGTTTCTGAGAGAAAAACTGCAAAGAGTTTGAAGTTATCATCATCTACAGTGCATAATATCACCCAAAGATTCAGAGAATCTGGAACAATCTCTGTGCGTAAGGATCAAGGCTTGGAAAACCTTACTGGATGCCATGATCTTCGGGCCCTTAGACGGTACTGCATCACATACAGGAATGCTACTGTAATGGAAATCACAACATGGGCTCAGGAATACTTCCAGAAAACATTGTTGGTGAACACAATCCACCGTGCCATTCGCTGTTGCCCGCTAAAACTCTATATGTCAAAAAACAATTAATATCTAAACATGATCCAGAAGCGCAGAAGTTGAAAATGGTTCTGTGGTCAGACTAATCAAAATTTGAAGTTCTTTTTGGAAAACTGGGACGCCATGTCATCCGGAATAAAGCGGACAAGGACATCCCAAGTTGTTATCAGCGCTCAGTTCAGAAGCGTGCATCTCTGATGGTATGGGGTTGCATGAGTGCGAGTGGCATGGGCAGCTTACACATCTGGAAAGGCACCATCAATGCTGAAATGTATATCCAAGTTCTAGAACAACATATGCTCCCAGCCAGACGTCGTCTCTTTCAGGGAAGACCTTGCATTTTCCAACATGACAATGCCAGGCCACATACTGCATCAGTTACAACACCATGGCTGCGTGGAAGAAGGATCCGGGTCCTGAAATGGCCAGCCTGCAGTCCAGATCTTTCACCCATAGAAAACATTTGGCGCATCATAAAGAGAAAGAATGGGACAACATTCCTATTCCTAAACTTGAGCAACTTGTCTCCTCAATCCCCAGACGTTATAAAAAGAAGATGGGATGCCACACAGTGGTAAACATGGCCGTGTCCCAGCTGTGATGTATTGATGCCATGAAATTTGAAATCAACTTATTTTTCCCACAAAATAAAACATTTTCTCAGTTTAAACATTTGATATGTCATATATGATGTATTCTGAATAAAATATTGAAATTTGAGACTTCCACATCATTGCATTCTGTTTTTATTCACAATTTTGGAATCGTGTTTGTAAAAGGCGTTGCTAAAAAGAACATTATGTTGTGTATTTGGTGTAATACAATGTGTTTATGTGGTTTAAGGTTCAAAATACACATTATTTTCCAAATAATTATTTGTATAATTATAATGACTTTGACTGTGTATCGTGCTGCATCAACATAAAACCATGTCTAGAGAAATGACAGAAAACAGAAAAGTGCCACTCTTTACTGCTCAAAACTTGCATTTGAATCGTCAGTGGAAAATTCTTTAAATATAAAAAATTTACTTACAGGCTGTGAGTCAGAAGCGCCAGACTGCAAAGTTGAAACGGTTAGCGGCATAGCGTGAGGAACAGACAGCGGCCTAGAGCAATGGAACGGATGGCAGTCTAGAGTGAGGAACAGTCGGTGGCTTAGAGTGAAGAATAGCCGGTGTGAAAATAACCCAACCAACAACATTGACAACCCCAGGCTGGACTCCGCTTTATCGACTGTGAAAGCCGATCCGGCGAAGCCACAGAGATAAGCAACCAAGGTGGAACCATCAACAAATGACCAATGCAGAGCCATAGGGATGAGGAAACCCAATGCAGCCAAAAGGACAACAGTACTGGTCCTCTCCTCACTCTCACCAACGGTAAAGGGGGAACTGTAACACAAGGGAACCCAGTCCATGTACTCCTTGAACATCCCTTGAGGGAAGGACAATCTTCAGTGTAACTCGTTCTACAATTAGTCCCTTATTCTGTCACAGCAATCATGGTTGCAATCGTGGAATAAATGGGGCTGGATTTAATTGAAGGAAATTAATATCTTTATTATATATATATATATATATATATATATATATATATATATATATATATATATATATTTATATATATATATTTATATATATATATATAACGGATATGCAGGTCATCGATTCATGGGTTCTGAACTAATGAATCACGGTTCGTTGAATCTAAAACAATGTAAACCCCAAAGTTTGTAGATTTTGAATCCAAGCATATAAATGAAACCGATTTAAACTAAATGCATGGCCTGGCGCCAGCTTGGCTGGAGTTAGATTATTTACGACACAGGATGAGACATTCCAAAGTCACGTGGGCGAGCCTCAAAAGAAAAAAGGACGAAACCCCCGTTTTTTCTTTCCCCCCACGGCCCGACAACACATTCCAGCTTCAAAGGAAAAACGAACTCTCCTTACAAACTTACACACACACACCCACAAATGTTTTATCTTACACTCATCATGTAAATCCTTAATAATGTGTATTTTGAATAGGTTTGTGTATTGCATAAAAATGGTTAATCCTGTGATGTGAGGATTATAAGTATGACTTGTAAATAGGAAATGTTTCTCCTCATTTTAACTTTCTTAAATAGAATCATGAGCTGTAACCCAACTCCTTCAGAGTCGTAAACTTTACGACTGCATTTAGGAGAAACAGGGAAGCCAGCTCTCGCTGGGATTTTTATAAGGAACGAGAAAAGCACCCTTTTTAAGGATATAAAATATATCGCTTTTTGTGCTTAGTTGTCTCCCCATATCAAATTGGAGTATCTGCAATTTTATCATGTGTTAATCAAATTTTATATGTGTGTAATACTGCATTTGAATGTAATTTCATGCTTTGACCATTTATAGATGTCATTTTTGGTGTCTGCGTAATTTTCATGCTTTGACAAACTCATCTATCTAAAGCAAATTAATGAAAAATGTATTAATCTGGAATTATGAACGTGCTAGGATATCACTGTTGAAATCTGATAAACCCCTAATTTATTAGGGTGGGTGTTTCCACAGAGACAAAGGAACCTTTTCCCGCTTCAGATCGCGGACGTTCATTGGTTGTTCACGCGAACAGAGGCGTGAACCATTTCAAGCCATAAGAGCTGACGGTCCAGGAAGGTCCAGCCTCTCTCTTCTCTTCTTCGCTGGTCCGCTCTCTTCTGATCCTCGTGCTGCTCGTCCGTCCGCGCGGCCTTCCTACCGCCCTCCCCCTCAGCACATGGGCTGAGAGGACAGCCATTCTCATGACTCCTTCGGAAGCTTTCGTTTTCGTTGTTTTGTTTATTTTCTTTACTAAGTTTATTCACCTATTCGCCTCTCCACACGAGGAAGACAAACTCTGAAACATTGCTTTCTTTGAACTTTCAAATATCGCGCGATTCCGCAGCAGCCCGGGCACAGAGAGTACAAGCCCAGATTGACGCACGCTACGCGCATACGCGGCTCCAACACACACACAGAGACACTTGCAAGTATCGATTCTCTATAGATTTAAATGCTGCTTAAGTTGTCTATAATCTGAGTTCTATGTTGTCTCTCAAGGGTTAATGTCTGTTGGTTTACATAACTTTTCTCTCATTTATCATGCCTTTTCTCTCATTCTCTTTCTCTCCCTCTCCCTCATTTGGATTGCGTTATGTCTTGTACAAAGTTTACTGTATTTATATTGTCGTACGCGTATTTACTCTGTATAAATCGTAGTTGATGTATTATTAGTTCAATTATTAAATTCCATATACTCCAGATTGTCTGTCCAAGTTGCTCATGTTACGAAGTCAATGAAATGCTGATCTTAGCTACAAAGCTCATCTGTTACTTTTAAGTAATATAAATTTTATAAGGACGGGAGAAGGGTTTCATGGCCAGAAACTATTCGTCCTGGAATTATAGGAAGTGATAGCGTTACTGAGAATTAATAAAACAAATCTTACGGCCGTTTGCTGGACGAACCACGTTTGATTTACATTAATTTCTAGTAAAAGATATCACAATAATTGATATGAAGAATAGAATATTGAAATATTAATGAGTAAATTACAGTGCCTTGTGATGAGTTATTAATATATACAATTGACCTATTCTTCATCTTCAATAATTTTAATGCAACTGTAATATGATATATAAATTAATCATATTCCTGATTAATTACCCAAATTCCCTATATCATTTGAGTTAATTATTATGTACAACCCAGTGTTGCTACAATATATATATACAACTAAGCTTGGTTTTACCTCCTCTACCCACTGAACTCCTGCCTGCGAGTGTCGCTGTTGGACAGTGTTTTCTCTACTTCCTGTTGGCCTTCTGTAGCAAATTGTAGCTCCGTGTAGCTGTTTTTATTTTATTTTTTTCTCTAGAATCTTTATCTTACTATCACTCTCTGTTTTTTAAAGTGGTAAAATATAACTTAATTCACACCATATTTCTGATATTATCGATCAATCTTATCAGATTAACTTTGATCGTTCACTTTTATTTTATATCCGTGAGTGCAGTACACCTGCAAAGCGTTAGCACTCGTTAGCATCTCATTAGCGTTTTCATTCGAACCTATCGCTGTTTTCTTTTCTCCTCTCCCTCGCTCCAGTTTTTCACAAGTTCATCAAACAACCGCAGTAAGAATTTTCATCAAGCACGGTGAGTAATGGCTTCTCCTATCATTGTTTCTTGCACCTCTTGCCACATGTACAGTTTATCTATCTCTGTCGCTGATGAGGGATTCACATGTGATAAATGCAGGGAAATAGTTAGGCTGACAGAGAAGATTTCAGAATTAGAGACACGCATCCAAACTTTAATTGAGGACAGTAAGAATGTTAGGGCTTTAGATACGGCTTTGGATGCGTCTAGCTCAGGGATTCCTGTACATTGTTCGGTTCCGGAAACAGAGCCATTGCAGCAGGGCAACTGGGTGACGGTGAGGCAGCGTAGTCGTGGGTCAAAACACCGCTCTTCTGTTCCGATCAAAACATTAAACAGGTTCTCCCCACTCAGTGATGCACCCACTGAGAAACCTGATGAAAGTGCTCTAGTTATTGGTGATTCTATTGTACGGAACGTGAATATAGAGACACCAGCCACCATAGTCAAATGTTTACCGGGAGCCAGAGCGCCTGACATCTTGGCAAATTTAAAAGTGCTGGCTAATGCTAAACGTAAATACAGTAAGATTGTTATTCATGCCGGCGCTAATGATGTTCGACTTCGCCAGTCGGAGATCACTAAAAATAACATTAAAGAGGTGTGTGAACTTGCAAGCACGATGTCAGACACTGTAATATGCTCTGGTCCCCTCCCTGCTAACCGTGGTGATGAGATGCATAGCAGATTGTCATCACTCAATGGCTGGATGTCTAAGTGGTGCCCACAGAATAACATAGGTTTCATAGACAATTGGACGAGCTTTTGGGGCAGACCTGACCTGTTTAAAAGAGATGGTCTTCATCCCTCCTGGGGTGGCGCCACTCTTCTCTCTAGAAATATGGCAAATAGTCTTAGTGTTTATACTTGACTAACTGGGGCCCAGGTCAGGAAGCAGACAGACTGGCTAAACCGACCGTCTGCTAGCTGCCTCCCGTCACAGAGGTCAGTTAATTCTCAGCACATAGAGACTCTTTCACCTAGATATCACACTATAGAGACTGTGTCTGTTCCCCGAACTAGAAAATACAAAAAACGACCAAACCAAGTTAAGATTAACAATTTAATTGAGGTTCAACAAATAAAAAACAGAAGCAATATGGATAAACAAATGATAAAGCTTGGCTTATTGAATATCAGATCCCTTTCTACGAAAACACTTTTTGTAAATAATATGATCACTGATCATAATATAGATGTACTCTGTTTGACAGAAACCTGGCTAAAACCTGATGATTACATTATTTTAAATGAGTCCACCCCCCAAGATTACTGTTATAAACATGAGCCACGTCTAAAAGGCAAAGGTGGAGGTGTTGCTTCAATTTATAACAACGTTTTCAGGATTTCTCAGAGGGCAGGCTACAAGTATAACTCGTTTGAAGTAATGGTACTTCATATAACATTATCCAAAGAAACAAATGTTAATGATAAATCCCCTGTTATGTTTGTACTGGCTACTGTATACAGGCCACCAGGACACCATACAGACTTTATTAAAGAGTTTGGTGATTTTACATCCGAGTTAGTTCTGGCTGCAGATAAAGTTTTAATAGTTGGTGATTTTAATATCCATGTTGATAATGAAAACGATGCATTGGGATCAGCATTTATAGACATTCTGAACTCTATTGGTGTTAGACAACACGTTTCAGGACCTACTCATTGTCGAAATCATACTCTAGATTTAATACTGTCACATGGAATTGATGTTGATGGTGTTGAAATTATTCAGCCAAGTGATGATATCTCAGATCTTTATTTAGTTCTTTGCAAAATTCATATAGCCAAAATTGTAAATTCTACTTCTTGTTACAAGTATGGAAGAACCATCACTTCTAACACAAAAGACTGCTTTTTAAGTTATCTTCCTGATGTATCCAAATTCCTTAGCATATCCAAAACCTCAGAACAACTTGATGATGTAACAGAAACTATGGACTCTCTCTTTTCTAGCACTTTAAATAAAGTTGCTCCTTTACGCTTAAGGAAGGTTAAGGAAAACAGTTTGACACCATGGTATAATGAGCATACTCGCACCCTAAAGAGAGCAGCCCGAAAAATGGAGCGCAGCTGGAGGAAAACAAAACTAGAGGTATTTCGTATTGCTTGGCGGGAAAGTAACATATCCTACAGAAAAGCATTAAAAACTGCTAGATCCGATTACTTTTCTTCTCTTTTAGAAGAAAACAAACATAACCCCAGGTATTTATTCAATACAGTGGCTAAATTAACGAAAAATAAAGCCTCAAGTGTTGACATTTCCCAACACCACAGCAGTAATGACTTTATGAACTACTTTACTTCTAAAATCGATACTATTAGAGATAAAATTGCAACCATTCAGCCGTCAGCTACAGTATCACATCAGACAGTGCACTATAGACCCCCTGAGGAACAGTTCCACTCATTCTCTACCATAGGAGAGGAAGAATTGTATAAACTTGTTAAATCATCTAAACCAACAACATGTATGTTAGACCCTATACCATCTAAGCTCCTGAAAGAGGTACTTCCAGAAGTCATAGATCCTCTTCTGACTATTATTAATTCCTCATTGTCATTAGGACATGTCCCCAAAACCTTCAAACTGGCTGTTATTAAGCCTCTCATCAAAAAACCACAACTTGACCCCAAAGAACTAGTTAATTATAGACCAATCTCGAATCTCCCTTTTCTGTCCAAGATACTAGAAAAGGTGATATCCACACAATTATATTCCTTCTTAGAGAAAAATGGTATATGTGAGGATTTCCAGTCAGGATTTAGACCGTATCATAGTACTGAGACTGCTCTTCTTAGAGTTACAAATGATCTGCTCTTATCATCTGATTGTGGGTGTATCTCTCTATTAGTTTTATTGGATCTTAGTGCTGCGTTTGACACAATTGACCACAACATTCTTTTGCATAGACTTGAATTCTTTGTTGGCATCAGTGGAAGTGCATTACCATGGTTTAAATCGTACTTATATGACCGCCATCAGTTCATAGCAGTGAATGAAGATGTATCCTATCGATCACAAGTGCAGTATGGAGTACCTCAAGGCTCAGGACTAGGGCCGCTACTCTTCACGCTTTATATGTTACCCTTGGGAGATATCATCAGGAAACATGGTGTTAGCTTTCACTGTTATGCTGATGATACTCAGCTCTATATTTCTTCGCAGCCCGGTGAAACACACCAATTTGAAAAACTAATGGATTGCATAGTCGATATAAAAAACTGGATGACGAGTAATTTCTTACTGCTAAATTCTGAAAAAACAGAGGTGTTAATTATAGGACCTAAAAACTCTGCTTGTAATAACCTAGAACACTGTCTAAGACTTGATGGTTGCTCTGTCAATTCTTCGTCATCAGTTAGGAACCTAGGTGTGCTACTTGATCGCAATCTTTCCTTAGAAAGCCACGTTTCTAGCATTTGTAAAACTGCATTTTTCCATCTCAAAAATATATCTAAATTACGGCCTATGCTCTCAATGTCAAATGCAGAAATGTTAATCCATGCATTTATGACCTCAAGGTTAGATTATTGTAATGCTTTATTGGGTGGTTGTTCTGCACGCTTAGTAAACAAACTACAGCTAGTCCAAAATGCAGCAGCAAGAGTTCTTACTAGAACCAGGAAGTATGACCATATTAGCCCGGTCCTGTCAACACTGCACTGGCTCCCTATCAAGCATCGCATAGATTTTAAAATATTGCTTATTACTTATAAAGCCCTGAATGGTTTAGCACCTCAGTATTTGAATGAGCTCCTTTTACATTATAATCCTCTACGTCCGCTACGTTCTCAAAACTCAGGCAATTTGATAATACCTAGAATATCAAAATCAACTGCAGGAGGCAGATCCTTTTCCTATTTGGCGCCCAAACTCTGGAATAACCTACCTAACATTGTTCGGGAGGCAGACACACTCTTGCAGTTTAAATCTAGATTAAAGACCCATCTCTTTAACCTGGCATACACATAACATACTAATATGCTTTTATTATCCAAATCCGTTAAAGGATTTTTAGGCTGCATTAATTAGGTAAACCGGAACCGGAAACACTTCCCATAACAACCTATGTACTTGCTACATCATTAGAAGAATGGCATCTACGCTAATATTTGTCTGTTTCTCTCTTGTTCCGAGGTCACCGTGGCCACCAGATCCAGTCTGTGTCCAGATCAGAGGGTCACTGCAGTCACCCGGATCCAGTACGTATCCAGACCAGATGGTGGATCAGTACCTAGAAAGGACCTCTACATCCCTGAAAGACAGCGGAGACCAGGACAACTAGAGCCCCAGATACAGATCCCCTGTAAAGACCTTGTCTCAGAGGAGCACCAGGACAAGACCACAGGAAACAGATGATTCTTCTGCACAATCTGACTTTGCTGCAGCCTGGAATTGAACTACTGGTTTCATCTGGTCAGAGGAGAACTGGCCCCCCAACTGAGCCTGGTTTCTCCCAAGGTTTTTTTCTCCATTCTGTCACCGATGGAGTTTCGGTTCCTTGCCGCTGTCGCCTCTGGCTTGCTTAGTTGGGGACACTTCATTTACAGCGATATCGTTGACTTGATTGCAAATAAATGCACAGACACTATTTAACTGAACAGAGATGACATAACTGAATCCAATGATGAACTGCCTTTAACTATCATTTTTGCATTATTGACACTGTTTTCCTAATGAATGTTGTTCAGTTGCTTTGACGCAATGTATTTTGTTTAAAGCGCTATATAAATAAAGGTGACATTGACATATATATATATATATATATAAATATATAAAAACTCAAAACACTGAATGCACTGAAGACTCACAGGACACAGAACAACCAGCCCAATGAACAGAACCAAACGTACAGCTTAACAAACTAAGAACCAAATGAATCACAGATGTGACATAATGAACAGCCAAATAAACAGACTGAAAACCATGTCACCACATACAGGCATAGAACAAAAACAGAAACAAACAAAAACAGGAATTTACAAATTACAGAGTGGAAGAAGTCAGATTCCATTTCAATAGCCTTGAACACATAGTGCTCAAAAACTAGCAAATCTGGGACCTTTGAGTTCCAGTGATATGACTTGCTATATTTGTTTGAAGAGTTTATGTTTTTACACCTATGCCTTATTTACTTCGCAGACCAATTAGTAGCCACTGCCAGTGATTTTGATGATTTTCACTCAAATTTGATGGTCTACAGTATTTTTTTGCTGCATGAATATTTTAATATGCAATACAAAAAACTCTGAGTGGCAAAAACTCTGAGTGGCGCCGATACAGGATGGCTGCCTCCGTGACGTGCTCTGCAGTTGTTTTTGTGTTTTTGTTAGTTTGTCCTGTCTTTAGTTATATTCCTGCAATCAGTTTCACCAGGGACGAATTGCTGGATATTCGGCAACACACATCTCCCGATATTTCACCGGTTTTCGACTATTCTGATGTTTTGCTGGACATTCTTGTCGACGGAGCGGTTGCGCTGATCACACGCTTCAAGAGGACGCGCAGGCGGGGAAAGCGAGCGGGAGCGCTCGTGAAACTCAGAAAACGCGGATTTCGAACGCCGTTGCCTAGCATCCATCTGGCAAATCTCCGCTCTCTACCCAACAAAACGGACGAACTGCTTCTGCTCTCTCGGACAAATAAAGATTTCTCTCACTCTGCTGCTCTGTGTTTCACGGAAACTTGGCTGAATGACACCATACCGGACAGCGCGCTCCATCTGCCGGACTTTCAGCTGTTTAGAGCGGATCGCGACGCAGAATCAACGGGGAAATCGCGCGGCGGCGGGACATGCTTTTACATCAATGAACGGTGGTGTACAGATGTAACTGTGTTAAAGAAGATGTGCTGCTCAAATCTCGAAACGCTCTTCATTAACGGCAAGCCGTTCTATTCGCCTCGGGAGTTTCATTCGTTCATTCTGGTTAGTGTTTACATCCCTCCTCAAGCGCACGTGAGCTCAGCTTTACAGAAACTCGCTGAGCAGATCACAGACACAGAACAACAACACCCAGACTCTGTTTTAATCATTCTTGGGGACTTTAATAAAGCCAATCTCTCCCGTGAACTGCCAAAATACAGACAGCATGTTACTTGTCCCACAAGAGACAGTAATATATTGGATCACTGTTACACAACAATAAAGGATGCATTTCACTCTGTTCCACGAGCAGCTTTGGGACATTCTGATCACCTTCTGGTTCATCTTATACCGACCTACAGGCAGAAACTAAAATCAGCTAAACCTGTATTAAGGACTGTAAAAAGATGGACTAATGAAGCAGAGCAGGATTTACAATCTTGTTTTGACCTCACTGATTGGAGTGTTTTTGAAGCTGCTGCCACTGATCTGGACGAGCTCACAGAGACTGTAACATCATATATCAGTTTCTGTGAGGATATGTGTATTCCTACCAAGACTCAACTAAATTACAACAATGACAAACCGTGGTTCACTGCAAAACTCAGACAGCTCCGTCAGGCCAAAGAAGATGCTTACGTGAAGGGGGGCAATGTCTTGTATAAACAGGCTAAATACACACTGGAAAAGGAGATCAAAGTGGCAAAGAGGAATTATTCTGAAAAAATAAGGACTCAGTTCACTTCGAACGACTCCGCATCAGTGTGGAAAAGCCTAAAGAAGATCACCAATTACAAGACACCACCCCCCAGCACTGTGGAAAATCAACGACTGGCAGACGATCTGAACGAGTTTTACTGCAGGTTTGAAAGAACACCCATCACCTGCCCTGAACACCTCTCCACACAACCGTTCACACCAATAACAACTCCTGCAACCAACCCTGAATGCCTCTCCAAACAAACGTTCACACCATTCACAGCTCCTGCAACCAACCCTGAATGCCTCTCCACACAACCGTTCACACCACTCACAACTCCTGCAACCAACCCTGAATGCCTCTCCAAACAAACGTTCACACCATTCACAGCTCCTGCAACCAACCCTGAATGCCTCTCCACACAACCGTTCACACCATTCACAGCTCCTGCAACCCATCCTGATCACCTCTCCAATCAACCGCTCTCACCATTCACAACTCCTGCAACCAACCCTGAATGCCTCTCCAAACAACTGTTCACACCACTCACAACTCCTGCAACCCACCCTGAACACCTCTCCAATCAAGCGCTCTCACCATTCACACCTCCTGCATCCCCCCTCTCCCCCACACCTGCAATACAGATCAGCGAGGATGCGGTGCGCCAGGTCTTCAGGAAGCAGAAAAGGAAAAAAGCACCAGGCCCAGATTGTGTTACACCAGCCTGTCTGAAATCCTGTGCTGACCAGCTGGCCCCCATCTTCACAAAGATCTTCAACAGATCGCTGGAGCGGTGCGAAGTCCCTTCATGCTTCAAACGCTCCACCATCATCCCCATCCCAAAGAAATCCAAAATTACAGGACTAAATGACTACAGGCCTGTGGCTCTAACGTCTGTAGTCATGAAGTCATTTGAAAAACTGGTGCTGGCCCACCTGAAGGACATCACTGGACCCTTGCTGGATCCTCTTCAGTTTGCCTACAGAGCAAACAGGTCTGTGGACGATGCAGTAAACATCGGACTGCATTATGTTCTGCAACACCTAGACAGACCGGGGACCTATGTGAGGATCCTGTTTGTGGACTTCAGCTCTGCCTTCAACACCATCATCCCAAACCTCCTCCTGCCCAAACTAACTCAGCTCTCCGTGCCCACCTCCGTCTGTCAGTGGATCAACAGCTTCCTCACAGACAGGCAGCAGCTAGTGAGGCTGGGAAAATACACATCCAGCACCCGTACAATCAGCACCGGAGCTCCCCAGGGCTGTGTTCTCTCCCCACTGCTCTTCTCCCTGTACACTAATGACTGCACATCTAAGGACCCCTCTGTCAAGCTCCTGAAGTTTGCAGATGACACCACACTCATCGGCCTCATTCAGGACGGTGACGAGTCTGCTTACAGACAGGAGGTTAAAGAGCTGGCTGTCTGGTGCAGTCTCAACAACCTGGAGCTTAACACGGTCAAAACAGTGGAGATGATCGTGGACTTCAGGAGAAACCCCCCTGCACTCCCCCCACTCACCATCATGAACAGCACTGTGACTGCAGTGGAGTCATTCAGGTTCCTGGGCACCACTATCTCTCAGGACCTGAAGTGGGACATTCACATTGACTCCATTGTGAAAAAGGCCCAGCAGAGGTTGTACTTCCTTCGCCAGCTGAGGAAGTTTAACCTGCCACAGGATCTGCTGAAACAGTTCTACTCCACCATCATCGAATCCATCCTCTGCACTTCAGTAACTGTCTGGTTCAGCTCAGCTTCTAAATCGGACCTCAGAAGACTACAGAGGGTAGTCCGGACTGCTGAGCGAATTATCGGTACAACCCTCCCATCTATTCAAGAACTGTACTTATCCAGAGTGAGCAAAAGGGCTGTTAAAATCACTCTGGACCCCTCACATCCAGCACACTCCCTCTTTGAACTGTTGCCATCTGGTCGACGCTACAGAGCACTGAGCACCAGAACGACCAGACACAGGAACAGTTTCTTCCCTCAGGCAATCCATCTTATGAACAGCTGATAATAACTGTGGGACACACTACACTATTTATATTTATATACACTACACTTTTTATCCAACACACATACTTAGCGTACACGTAAATCTTTTGCACATAATATACATGTACATACATGGAACACACTACACTACTTATATTTATATTTATATACACATACACTTATTTATCCAACACACATACTTAGCGTACAGTTAAAACTTTTCCACATAATATACATGTACATACATAAATGCTCTTTTTAATATACCTGCCATACATTGTCAATTTGTATATTGTCAATCCTTACCCACCTATTTGTATTTTTTTGTATTTTTTATTCCTTATTGTGTTTTTTGTTCTGTCGCTGTTATGTTGCACTGCGGAGCTCTGTCACGAAAACAAATTCCTCGTATGTGTGAACATACCTGGCAATAAAGCTCATTCTGATTCTGATTCTGAACAACATACAGATAAAAGCCTCAACTTAAAAAACAAAACAAAAAAAACTTTTATTCTATAGCTTAATAATAATAATAATAATAATAATTCATTACATTTATATAGCGCTTTTCTAGGCACTCAAAGCGCTTTACATAGTCTGGGGGTATCTCCTCATCCACCACCAGTGTGCAGCATCCACCTGGATGATGCGACGGCAGCCATAGTGCGCCAGAACGCCCACCACACACCAGCTTACTGGTGGAGAGGAGACAGAGTGATGAAGCCAATCAGCAGATATGGGGATTGTTAGGAGGCCATGATGGTCAGAGGCCAATGGGCAAATTTAGCCAGGATGCCAAGGTCACACCTCTACTCTTTTCGAAAGACATCCTGGGATTTTTAATGACCACAGAGAGTCAGGACCTCGGTTTAACATCTCATCCGAAGGACGGTGCTTGTTGACAGTATAGTGTCCCCATCACTACACTGGGGCGCTAGGACCCACACAGACCACAGGGTGAGCACCCCCTGCAGGCCTCACTAGAACCTCTTCCAGCAGCAACCTAGTTTTCTCAGGAGGTCTCCCATCCAGGTACTGACCAGGCTCAGCCCTGCTTAGCTTCAGTGGGAAACCAGTCTTGGGCTCCAGGGTGATATGGCTGCCGGCCTATGAGCATTCTTTTTTATCAATACGAATATAAGTAGGTTTCATAAAAATGTATAATTTTGAGCAAAAAGGTGAGAAAATCAAATTTTTATCAAAAACTACATCTGGATAATATTAAGTACGATCAAAGTATAAATCCAGTAAATTGCTTCCATCAACACCTTAAAAAAATTGCACAGCCATATACCATATGCATCTGTTTACATTAGAGATTGCTTGACCTGTTCACTTGT
>NC_081800.1:1343400-1367400 GCF_963082965.1 Carassius carassius
GTTTTTGTTCAGGAGGTTTTGTACTTGTTCAGAAGATGTGTAATAGCGCCCCCGAGTGTATAACTGTGAAAACACAAAAAGCCGGTAAAAACTTGTCTCCGACTAGGAAGCTTACACTTCGAAATGACAAGATAACTTATCAATGGCGGGAAAAAGGTTAACTATGACTTTGTCTCAAACTCCTAATTCCTGCTTAGCAAGTTAGTTGTCAAATGTTGATAAATATATTGATGTGATTGTAAATGTGACTAGACAAAAAAAAATATTTTCAGTAGGGATGCACCGATACCACTTTTTCCAGTACTCGCCCGATACCAATACTTTTATTTTGGGTACTTGCCGATACCGAGTACCAATACTGATATATTTATTGCATTTGTAAATGTTTAAAATATTGAGTAGAAATCAAAATAGTATGTATAATTTTAGCTGGTTAACTTAATTTATTAAATAGATACAGTCAAACAAAAAAATTATTCAGACACCTTCAACATTTCACATTATCATTGTTTATTCTCTATAGTTAAGAAGATGGTAATAAAATATGACAAGAACTCATAGTTTAACTGTGTCAGAACAAATTCATCTTGATAATGTTAAATAATGTTGATAGAAAGGTATGCAATAGATTACAATCAACCAAAAAAAATTACTTTCTTTGTTCAAATTTTTTATTTTATTTATTTATTTTTTGCTCTGTGGTTCATTTTCTTTAACTTAATAGCTTTAGAGCTGCTCCCCTGCAGCGGCTAAGTACTGTAATGACATGCTTTGCTGTAATAATGCAGGGAACCACTCGTTATTAATATCCTGTGATATGTTTCACAAATAGAAGTCAGGTTTTTTTTTTTTTTTTTTTTTTTTTTTATCTGAAACATGCTGCAATCTATATTCCAAAGCCACAATGCAGAAACAAACGAGAGGGACAGTAGCCTAGTAATGTACAGCCTAGCGCATTTACACACAGGCTGCTAGATTTACTTTTGCCAGAAAGCCATGTATGCCTAAGGTTGAAAATAAATGATGTTTATAGTGAATGCCCCTATAAATAATATATTTTTTACAATTTAGCTTTAATCCAAATTCGTGTACTAAGTGAGTGAACATCAAAGATATCTCTCTCTTTCTTTCTCCCTCCCTGCCGTTAAGTAACTTGTGCATTGTTTTACTTACTTGTTTTTGACATATCCAACTGAACTACAAACTTTCCAGTGATGAAATGTATATTCACTCGAAACTCGACAAGCACAGCAAAGCATCTCTGCCGCCTGCTACACAGGTGTTAATACTGAATGTTTCATATTATATTCATTGCATAGATATCCTACGTAGACAACCTTAATCTCTAATAACTCCATTCTGCTGTCTGTTGTTCTGTTGTTGGTGTTTCTTTGTCTGAATATGGCATTTATGCCATGCTGTGTGGTATCTGCGTTTAGTATCGGGGCATTTTAACGAGTACGAGTACAGGAACACTGTATCGGGCTGATAACGATACCAGTATCGGTATCGGTGCATCCCTAATTTTCAGCATATAAGACATTTGATTAATTATGAATTTTTTCACATCAAGTTAATGAGCTTGGTTACTGTCATGGTACGATGGAGGGAAACAAGGAGACAACTTCCACAAAATAGAGTTGAAATAAACAAACCAAAGGAAATGAAATGAGCATTACAATCAGGAGTGCAGGAGAACAAACATTGAATGACATTAAGATTGACAAAGAAACACTGGGCAGACACAGGGTTAAGTAACTAAGTAGAAATAATGAGGATAATTAATAAACACAGGTGGATCTAAAAGAACTCAATTGGGAACATGAAAACCAAATATGGGCATTAAAACACATGGGGATCAAAACACACACAAAACACGAGACAGAAATCTGACATTATTCCCCCCTTCCGGAAGGTGCATTCTCACACCACACAATGTAACATTAACATAACATTAACATAACATAACATAACATTGAGATTACGGACTCCGGGGCCCTCCCTGGGCCAGACATAGGAACCACAGCCCTCTGTGGGTGAAACACAGGAACAGGAGCCCTCACTGGGCTAAACTCGGAGACAGGAACCCTCACTGGGCTAAACAACTCGGGGACAGGAGCCTTCACCGGGCTAAACTCGGGGACAGGAGCCCTCACTGGGCTAGATTCAAGGGTTAGAGGTGATACTGGAGAGAGATCTGTGGCTGGAGTCAACACTGGAGTGAGCTCTGGGCCTGAAGCCAACACTGGAGTGAGGATGAGGGCCAAGAGCCATCCATTTCTCTGCCTCCTCCTTCTCTTTTGGTTATGGGTAAATAGCGTGTTTACTGGGCTTGTCTGCTAAGCAGCAGGTGGGCTTGTCTGCTGAGCAGCCGTTGAGCTTGAGTGAGCCGTGGCCAGCGGCTTGACTTCATAATGGCCGGCAGGCTTGATTGATCGGCCGCCGAGTTTGACTTTCTAGCGACCGGCCGGCTTGTCTGCGGAGCGGCTGGCGGTCTTGAGATTGCAGCGGCCTGTGACATTGATTTCCAAGCAGCCGATGGGCTTGAGTGTACAGTCGATTTCTGAGCGGGCCGTACTGGGCTGATGACGAGGGTGGAACTTCAGAGGATAATGGGGAATTTGAGGTTGGGTTGGCGGTAAGAGCTGTTGGAAATGTATGTGGGGGTTCTCTGCGTTGGGTGAACTGGTGAAACACGGCACGTTCCAGCGGGAGCTGGACGATGAGGTTTAGGATTTTTTTACTTGTTCAACTTCAATTTTGGAACCGTTTAAGAAAAAGACAAGATTATTTAGCTTTATTAGGGGAAAAATCACACACTCATCATCCAACCCCAACAGGAAGCACGCACCTACAGCATCATGCCAGATCACCCAGACAGAGAAAATCCTCCACATATCACTCCAACCTCAGACCACTCTGCTGCAAACCTTACAATGCATCCTGAGCTGCAGTCATCTTTTTGGGTATAGTCTTCTGTCACAGTACAGTGGAGAGAAATGAGGATGAGATGACTTACACAAAATAGACTTTTAATAAAGAAACCAAAGGAAATGAACACTAACACCAGGAGCACAGGAGAACAAACATGGAATGACGTTTAGACTCGACAAAGAAACATTGGGCAGACACAGGGCTCAGTAACCAATAATAAAAGTTACAGGTTGTAGGACCTGCCACTAGAGGGTGCACTACCTAAACAATAACAATCGCGTGGTTTGATGACGCTAAGGAGGAGCGTGGGATGATGGGATTTGTTGTCTTCTACCCAACCGCTGACGGCCATCAATCAGACGGAAAGATAAATCATGGATTTAACGGATGAGGTAAAAATTTATTAATGTTGTGTTTGATGTCATAATTTTATTATATTGAATTAGACCCGAGTAATGGAAGGTTTACAACTAAATACATAACAAACACGAGTTCAATGATTTGCACGAGTAGATTAACGTTACATACAAAGTCAATGCAAAGACGCGATCAGACTATGGATCGGACGCTTCCTCGCGCGGGTCTAGAGACACGATGCCCCGCGTTTGCCGTGTATGCTCCATAATACTAATCTTGTTGATCATTATAATAGCATACGTTTTCTGTAAAGATACGAATCAAACAACTCACCTGTTGAGTAAAACACAAGCGAGATCGGCATCTCTTTCTAGTTGAAGTTTTTCATGAAGCTCTCTTCATCTAGAAAATGCAATACCGATATTGATCCTCTCTCTTTCTCTCCTCTTGTCCCAAACTCTTCTTGGTTCGTATGATTGGCCCGTATGCTTATGTTTACGGGAGCTGTCCTTGTCGACAGAACCTGCGGCAGACGGTAAACAGTAATTATGTTCCATAAATAAGTAACACAACCCATCATAAAATGTGCAAGAAGTAAATAAGGAACAGCTTGAAACAAGCTAACGTTAGTGGTTTGCTAGACGCTAGACACTACTTCCGCATTTGTCCACGACACTGTTGTCATGTGGTTTCTACGTCAATAAAGGCGGTAACAAAGGGTAACTAACGTCATTGACAGACGACTGCACTGCCCCTTGTCACTGTTTAGAATGGGAATTTTCTCGTGATTTACAAGTAGTTGAAAACATTAGAGATATTGTTAGTAATCAGCAGGACTAAATATATAACACTAGCCTAGAGGTTATTGGATATTTTACTGCAAATATCTTACAAATTGTACCTTTAATGAGGATAATTAATAAACACAGGTGAATCTAATAGAACTCAAATGAGTTGCAGGTTGTAAAGACGCATGAAAAATTAAAATTTATTGTAAAACAAAGCCAATACTTTTATACAGACAGTGCAGAAGGTTAAAACGCTCACAAGTTGACTTGATTGCAAATAAATGCACAGACACTATTTAACTGAACAGAGATGACATCACTGAATTCAATGATGAACTGCCTTTAACTATCATTTTGCATTATTGACACACTGTTTTCCTAATGAATGTTGATCAGTTGCTTTGATGCAATGTATTTTGTTTAAAGCGCTATTTCAATAAAGGTATATAAATAAATAAACTTGACACAAAACGCCATCAGGGCAACACTGAAACATTGCAATAAACTTAAACTGAATAGCATAAAATGCAATGCAATGCAAAACACCCCAATGAACATATTGATAAGATAAAAAACTATATAAATTATAATCAGATTTGATGATGTGCCACACCGGGACTTCTACAAATGTCCTTTTAACTGTTTTTCACTGTATATAGTAAGATATCTTAGTTAACAGGTTGTCACTGTAGCATTCGCACATATAGTCTTTTCTGTAAAAATTACAAACTTTTTTTACAGTGTGAACATAAAACATGACTCAAATTGCATGCTCACACAAATTTTTGAAGTATTAAAATCATTTAGGGCAAACCCTTGAAATATGTATATTGCAATGTGTACTGTACTGTACATGAAAAGAGCTGATAATCCTACAGAAGAAGCATCAAAAGCTAAGATTAAAAGTAGACACCACTTGTCATGCTTGAATACAGTCTAGCAATTATCTAAACAATCCCATTTCACATCCTTATGCAAAAGCTCTGTTACATGACTGTATAACAGTGGAAAGAATGTGACTTTATTTATTGCATTAATTATATAGACTTAAGAAAGCCCTGATTTCTTTGAGCCATTTGAAAACATTTTGTTTAGCCCATCCTTATTAAACATGCCTGAACCAGCTATTCCAGGTCTACAGGTCAGGATCACTAGTAATTCTGCAGCCACTTTAGAACGTCTAAGGTTCTCATTTGCAGTTTAGTGTGTCTTCCTGCAATCATTAAACACATTAACCCTCCATACCCAGTAGGATTTGATCCAAGTTTCAACATATAAAATGCTGAATTATGACTTCCTTGTTTTTAAATACATTTCTAGCCTTGAAAAACTGTGGTTCTCTTACGAGAGCTCTCTCGTACTGCGTCTTAGCTAAGACGCTACGGGAAAAGTCTCTTTTCACGAAATACTGAAGCAAAAAAATTATCCTTAATTTTGTATTTTTGTAAAGCGCATTTGCAGCAGTACATAGCCATAGGCGAGACGGCTCGTTCGCTCATTGGCTTGTTCTGCGGCAACTGCACAGCCTATCGAGCGCCGAAACGGGTGTGGCCCAACCTATAAAAGGAGCTCGAAAAGGCTCACTCACCTGATTTTTCATCTCTTCAGCGAAGCTCACGCATCGCTGGATCACGGAGGAAGCAAGCGCCGTCTGAGAAAGCACATCAGCAGGACGAGCCATTCTGAAGCTGCTGGCATCGCCGCCTTCCACTGCCGTTCCTGCTGCGCTATCCGGCGCATATATCCTTTCAATCCTGTTATATCCAAGCTGTTCTTTATGTGTGTGTGTGTGTGTTCGCCCTGCGACACACTCAGCGAGGGAGACCGGTACGTCATCTGTGTCTCCTGCCTGGGTGAAGATCATGCAGCGCTCGCTCGCTGACGGCGGATGCCCCCACTGCGAGCTGTTGCCATGGTGACTCTGAGGACTCGCCTGGCCTTTTTCTCTGAGCCTGCATTCTCCGCTGCGCTGAGGCGCCGTAAAAGCATCGCTTCCAGCGGATTCCGGAACCGTCTTCAGCTCAACCGAGCTCGCCGGTTCGCCCTGCTTCACCGGCCCCCCCTGCATCGCTTCCCGGTGGGCAGCGCCCGCTGTTTGCCGGCGCGTCGTCCGAGGAAGTCGATCTCAGGGCCGCGTCGGGGGAAGAGGACACGCGCTCTCTGCTAGCTTCGGGCAGTGAGGGCTGGGCGAGCTCCGAGGATCTCGCGCCTTCTGCTCAGAAGCCCAGCAGACGAGCTGACATCGAGAAGGAGCCGGGGCGAATGCTCGTGTTGGCCGCGATGAGTCTCGGCCGCGAGTGGTTTGCACCAGCGCCCCACCCTCTCATTCCCGGCTGGATGGTATTTCCCTTTCGGATGAGCGTACTTCTCAAAGCCCGCCTCTTTTCTTCCTGAGCTTCACGAAGAGGTGGCGAAGGCTTGGAATTCGGCACGAACTCGTTCGTCTGTCTCACTAGCATTCTCCACACTGATGATGCTAAAAACAGGAACTACCACTCACTTCCGCCGGTGGAACAGGCGATAGCGACGCACCTTTGTCCGCCCTCTGCTGGACGGCGGCAAAAGCGGTGTTGCCATCTAAAGCCTGCTGTGTGACGCTGCGTCGGCACTACTAACGATGGCTGCTTCATCGAAGCGCAGGTGTACGAGTTCCGCTGTGGCCGAGCTCTCACCCAAGCGCGCCGCTGTTTCAGTTCCAGGAATTGTCACTGTCTCAGCGTTTTCTGCAATGCGCAAGCCTGCACAGTTGCCCGCTTGCCTGCACACAAAAGCCGTTATCACAACAGCTTCAGCAACGCAGCTCGAGACCCCCGTTCTCGCTCTACTGGCCGTCGCCCCGCGCTGCGGGGACCGCGGCAGAGGATTACGGTGAGGCCGGGAGCCCCGAAGCCATCCTAGGAAAGCCATCTACGCATGCTGCATGACGCTGCGTCGGCACTACACACGATGGCTGCTTCATCGAAGCGCCGGTGTTTCAGTTTCCAGAGATTGTGACTGTTTCAGCGTTTTTTGCAATGCACAAGCCTGTACGGTTGCCCGCTTGCCTGGTTTAGCACCTCAGTATTTGAATGAGCTCCTTTTACATTATAATCCTCTACGTCCGCTACGTTCTCAAAACTCAGGCAATTTGATAATACCTAGAATTTCAAAATCAACTGCGGGCGGCAGATCCTTTTCCTATTTGGCGCCTAAACTCTGGAATAACCTACCTAACATTGTTCGGGAGGCAGACACACTCTTGCAGTTTAAATCTAGATTAAAGACCCATCTCTTTAACCTGGCATACACATAACATACTAATATGCTTTTATTATCCAAATCCGTTAAAGGATTTTTAGGCTGCATTAATTAGGTAAACCGGAACCGGAAACACTTCCCATAACACCCTATGTACTTGCTACATCATTAGAAGAATGGCATCTACGCTAATATTTGTCTGTTTCTCTCTTGTTCCGAGGTCACCGTGGCCACCAGATCCAGTCTGTGTCCAGATCAGAGGGTCACTGCAGTCACCCGGATCCAGTACGTATCCAGACCAGATGCTGGATCAGCACCTATAAAGGACCTCTACATCCCTTAAAGACAGCGGAGACCAGGACAACTAGAGCCCCAGATACAGATGCCCTGTAAAGACCTTGTCTCAAAGGAGCACCAGGACAAGACCACAGGAAACAGATGATTCTTCTGCACAATCTGACTTTGCTGCAGCCTGGAATTGAACTACTGGTTTCGTCTGGTCAGAGGAGAACTGGCCCCCCAACTGAGCCTGGTTTCTCCCAAGGTTTTTTTCTCCATTTTGTCACCGATGGAGTTTCGGTTCCTTGCCGCTGTCGCCTCTGGCTTGCTTAGTTGGGGACACTTCATCTACAGCGATATTGTTGACTTGATTGCAAATAAATGCACAGACACTATTTAATTGAACGGAGATGACATAACTGAATTCAATGATGAACTGCCTTTAACTATCATTTTTTCATTATTGACACTGTTTTCCTAATGAATGTTGTTCAGTTGCTTTGACGCAATGTATTTTGTTTAAAGCGCTATATAAATAAAGGTGACTTTGACTTTGACTTTGATAGTACTGGTTATAACCACTGGTTATTGTCTCAGCTTTAATTAAGATGTAGTTATATTAACTACTGGTACAAGACAAATAGTGCTAGCATAAACGCTGATTATTGTTTGACTTTTAATCAAGTTGTATGTAGATATTTTAACTATTGGGGCTAGACAAAAACACTATTGAAATATTATATGAATATGAAATATTTTATGGTACTAGCATAACCCCTAATTACTGTCTCTGCTTTAGTTATGATGTACATAGTTATGTTACTGTCAGGGGCTAGACAAATAGTACTAGCACAACCACCGATTATTGCTTTGAGCTTTAAGTTGTACATGGGTAACTGTAGGGGACTAAACAGAAACACTATTCAAACAATGGTAAGCATGGGGAACCTATTAAATAGCATTAGTCATAATCTTTGGCTAATGATCAGACTTTTTTGTGTTTGTGATCATGGACCCACATAGAGCGACTAATGTGAGGCACCCTGAGCGACATTTACTAATTCATTAGAAATCTAAGTAAAGAGTGACCTAGAATAATATTGTTCTCAAATCAATCTAAATCTTAGTTAGTATGCATTTCTTTTTTGCCGAGATAATCCATACACCTCACAGGCGTATACAATGATCCAGAGCATCCCAAACATGCTCAATGGGTGACATGTGTGGTGAGTATGCTGGCCATGCAAGAACTGGGATGTTTTCAGCCTCCAGGAATTGTGTACAGATCCTTGCAACATAGGTCCATGCATTATCATGAGGGGGTGGTCGTGGATGTATGGCACAACGATGGGCCTCAGGATCTCGTCACGATATCTCTATGCATTCAAAATGGCATCGATAAAATGCACCTGTGTTTGTTGTCCATAACATACGCCTGCCCATACCATAACACCACTGCCACCATGGGCCACTCGATCCACAATGTTCACATCAGCAAACCGCTCACCCACACAATGCTGTACACTTGATATGCCACACCTGTGAAGTTGATGGATTACCCCAGCAAAGGAGAGGTGCTCACCAACACAGATTTAGACAGATTTGTGAACAATATTTGATAGAAAATTGGGCCAAAAACAAAAAAGCAAAAATTGTGTTTATAATTTTGTTCAGTGTAAATTTGGGGTCATACTAAAATGGAATCAAATTACAATTGAACTTAAAATTTAATAACTTTGAGTGCTGAAAAGACTGAACATGCAAGAAACCAGTGCGTGGCCCTTACAAAAGGTTTATAGTTAATGTTATAGTTATAGTTTGTTTTATACTTGTTTTTGTTACTTATTCTGTTCTGAATACTGCAAAATTTAAAGGATTTGTTTTGGCGTGAGGGGAATATAAATGCATGTTTATAAGCATTTAGTTGTATTTGACATTATTTCTGAATGAAATTATAAAATGTGTCTTAAAATAAAAAATAATTAAAATAAATAAATAGATGGTAAAAGAATATAACTGCCATCTATGTACACAAGTATACATACAGTATTAACTGAGTGTCAATTTAGAATAAAAATAAATAAATAAATAAATTAATTAATTAAAGGGACAGTGTCCCCGTATGGATTTGACTTGGGAACAGGGGCCCCTTCTGGGCTCGACTCAGGAACAGGAAATGAATTCATGAGGAACTCTTTGGAACTGAGGTAGAATGAGGCAAGACCTCTAGAATGAGCACTTGGTGGAAAACTGGAGCAGATCTTGGGGCTGAAACAGGTCAAAGATTGGAGTCTGAAACGAGGATTGGGGTTACCAGGAAGTCTGCTGCTTGCACAGAGCTCAACAGTAGATCTGCCACACTGGACTTTAGTGTAGTCTGCCTTAGTTTAACCCTCTGAGGTCTAAGGGTATTTTTGGGTCCAGGAGAAGTTTGGTCATGCCCTATTATTTGTTTTTTTTTTCAGTTGCTTATAAACATCTAAATGGCTAAAGTTTAATATCAGTGTAATCAGCACAAACTGGGCTATAATAATAATAAAGATCAGCATGTATGTACTTGGTTGTGTTTTTGCAAAAACAATGTTTATGCGTGGTTAGTGAAAAAGTAAAAATTTTAAATCACTTGAATAAGGCCATAAAACACATACATAACATTGGTTCCTGGGACTTTTGAGAACTGGAGCTTGTAACCTAGAATTTTTCTGTCTTTCAAGGAAAACAGTCTGACACCGTGCTATAATGAGCACACTCGCACCCTAAAGAGAGCAGCCCGGAAAATGGATCTCAGCTGGAGGATATCAAAATTAGAGGCATTTTGTATTGCTTGGTGGGAGAGTAATCTATCCTACAGAAAAGCATTAAAAACTGCTAGATCTGATTACTTTTAATGTCTTTTAGAAGAAAAGAAACATAACCCCAGGTATTTATTCAATAAAGTGGCTAAATTAATGAAAAATAAAGCATCAACAAGTGTTGTCATTTCCCAACAGCACAGCAGCAATTACTTTATGAACTACTTTACTTCTAATATCGATACTATTAGAGATTAAATTGTAACCATGCAGCTGTCAGCTATAGTATCACATCAGATAGAGTGCTACAGATTGCCTGAGGAACAATTCCACTCATTCTTTACTCTAGGAGAGGAAGAATTGCATAAACTTGTTAAATCATCTAAACCAGGGGTTTTCAAACTGTGGGTCGCGACCCACTCGTGGGTCACGGAATGGAACAAGGTGGGTCGCACAAAGTCACTTGGCTGCAGCTAATTTTGCGTTTCAATGACACACAGACACTAACACAGTTCAGTCTAGGGCTGCACGAATGTGACGAGTGGGGCGGGGCCTAGTGCCATGGGAACAGAGCTAGGCCGGTGGAGTGATTGGGAAATGAGCAACACTCACCGGTCTCAAGAACCACGGAGGAGATCGGAAAGATACAAAAGAGGAGCGATGACAGTGAAGGACGAGAGAGGACCAGGCCTGGGTTTTATTTTGTGTTTGTTTTTTATTTGTGCACGGCAGTCATCCGAGAGGGGCTGTCGCGCTGTTTTGTGTTTATTTGGTTATTAAAACTTTGTTTGATTGTCCGCCGGTTCCCACCTCTTTCCACGAAGGAGTCATCGAGGCGGTGGGCTGGAGTGAGTTCGCCCCCCCCCCCCCCCCCCCCCGGCAACTCACTCCAGCCCACCACATCGAGCACCCTCGGCGGCAGACTCCTTCGCCCTGCTCGATGGCACTGCGGATTCACCCCAGCGGCGAAGGATCTTCGGCAGCGCGCCCCTCCTTCCTCCCTGGCTTCGGCACCAGTGTAAAACATTAAAATCTTCACAATCACAGGAAGAAGGAGGCGGGAACTGGGAACCCACTCATCACAACGATATAGCCCACCAACATTAATAATGAACTGCAATATCCTTAGTGTGATTTTCAAATTGCAATTAAGTCCGTGTGCGTTGCGTGTTTTGAAGGTCTCAGAGCAATGTCATTAAAAGGTTCAATCGGTCTTTTTTTACCTATTTCACAATTATTTTAATCTCCAAACTGTTTTAGATAGTTCTGCTTTGCTTCTTATGCTTTTCTAAAAAAGTGTTGGATTGTGCTCCGTTCTCGCCGACACACACGGAAGGATCATGAATGCAACAAAACACAGCAGCGCAGATCACACTTCACTGGAGTGAGCCTGCTTCACGTTTTTATGGACACTACATATTTTAACGCCAGTAAACAAAAATTAAAACTTGTAAATTTGTAGTGAAATTTTCAGTTGTACTCTAAAATAAAATGGTTATTTTTCTTAAATACTTAATTTCTGTCATAAAAATTTTAAGTAAGATTAGGTTTAAAGTAATTTCACTCGTTGTTTTTTTTTTTTTTTTAATATTTTGGTGGGTCGTGAAATATATTACACTTGTCTAGGTGGGTCGTGGAATGGAAAAGTTTGGGAACCACTGATCTAAACCAACATTTATGTTAGACTATTCTATCCTAGACTATCCTATTCCATCTAAGATCCTAAAAGAGGTGCTTCCATAAGTCATAGATCCTCTCCTGATTATTATTAATGCATTATTCTTATTAGGATAGGTCCCCAAAACCTTCAAACTGGCTGTTATTAAGCCTCTCATTAAAAAAACACAACTTGACCCCGAAGAACTAGTTAATTAAAGACAGATCTCGAATCTCCCTTTTTCTGTCCAAGATACTAGAAAAGGTAGTAAACTAACAATTATATTCCTTCTTAGAGAAAAATGGTATCTGTGAGGATTTCCAGTCAGGATTTAGACCGTATAATAGTACTGAGATTGCTCTAATTAGAGTTCCAAATGACCTGCTCTTATCATCTGATCTTGGATGTTTCTCTCTATTAGTGCTATTGGATATTATCACTGCGTTCGACACTATTGACCACAACATTCTTTTGCATATGTGGCGTCGCAGGGAAAAAGGACACTATGTGTTTTTAGTTTAGACTACGCCACCCTGGGAATTTCGCCCAGAGAATTTTATCCGCTCACAAGTTCCCCACTAAAGACAAAAGCATGGAGACACAGGTATTTATACAAAATTACAAAAAGAGTTTATTATAATTTATAATAAAAAAAACCCATACACAGAAAAAAGGGCAAGCCTCAACCAGTCAAATACAATTTTCACAAAAAGGAAGCTGCGGCCTTGTAAGAGATAGGCATGTTCCCCCTCACACATACTACACACTCACAGCACAAAAAAAACCCCAGTGAAATGATCAGTCACGGCACACGTTATAGGCACCACCACCAAATATAGGAGGGGAACGATAAATTTCCTAAGCCAAAAGAGGAACACAGCTCCTAAAAAAGAACACTCTCCACACCACACACATACCACACAAAGAAGAAAAGATTACCACAAAGGTTATGCAAGCTAACAGGTTGATGGCAAATACTCATCCATCTACAGGCCTTGACATTCAACCTTCATAGGCCCAATCAAATGAAGAAAATAATAACAAAATAAATCAATTCACAAATATTACATTTACCAAGAAAGCCAATTTAAGACATGGAAAATTATACAAAAGAAAGAAAACTCAAAAAATAAAAAACACAAAGTACTCCTTCTACAAAACAAAATATCAAACGGTCATTTGAGATCGTAATATCCACTGAGGAAATGTGTGTAAGCAGAAAATATAAAGATGTAACATAGGCACTATCAAAACATTGTTTCACAACAGTATAAAAATGGCCAATGACAAAACAGTGGTGACACTGCACGAACGGTAGTTCTCCTGAAATTCACACAAATAATTTAAAACAATCTATATATGCACATATAAATTGTAAAAGGAGAAATTAGATGGTGACCTACCGTAACTGCGAGGCCAGGCCCCCGAAAGGACATCCCCTCAATAGTTTAATACAATCGTCATTCACACACCAAATCACAAACTAACAAAACAAATGCAGGAGAGTTGCCACTTAACCACTTGCTACACTTTAATAAGGCGAAAACAAATTAAAACCTGTCATAACCCGCACCTGAAGTCCACAGACGCCCGCACAACAGTCATCCGAATGAAGCCAAAACCACGTTTGTAATGAAACGCGAATGGGAAATTGTTGTCCACCCGGAACAGTCACAGCCGCGTGCAGCAAACAGGCCAGAGTTCACAGAAGACACGCAAGGAGCCTAAATACACGCGCAGGTTAATGACGTCACCTAACTTAGAATGCGGACAAATGGGCTTTCAGCTCATTATGCCACAATCTACCCCACCTTTTTGCAACGTCGCCCCGACGATGGACTTAACTCCAGGATCTAAAGACAGAAACTGAACTAGAAACGGCTGCTGATCGAATAGCAGACCCAGAACCTCCTAATGCCCTAGGAAGATGATGAGGGTTAGAGTGTTGTCCTGCAGTCGTTCGTCTTGGCCTCACCAGACCATTACCTGGCTCAGGGGGGTATGTGACCCCTGGTGAGATAGAGACCAAACTGCCACCCCCCACTTCTACAGGATGAGGCTCACTTGGGGCCACTAATTGCATTGCATCAGTAGTGGATGACTCAACCAGAGCATGACCGTCTAAGGCTGGCATACCTGCTGCTTGGTGCTCCGTTGGGACCACATGTCAGCAATCCACCTCATCTACCTCCTCATACACAGTCTCTAACGTAGTTGAACACACATCCCTAGGACTCAACTCCGGAGTTACCACCTGACTTTGTCCCTTCAACAGGGAACGATGAACATGTTTAACCTGATCAGGTTCTTCCCGTGATGCAATAGCGTACACAGCACCGTTATCCTCTGGTGCTTTCACTACATAGTAGGCTATAGGACTCCACACATCCTGGATTTTATGGCGTCCTCGTCTACCACACTCCTTCAAATACGCCAGCTGGCCAAAAGCCAATGGGACATCCCGAACATGCTGGTAATGGTTCGCCCTTCGATGACCTGCCGCAAGTTTTAACCATGCACTGGCCCCCTCAAAAGCAGCCTGTAGCCTTGCTTGATGTTCTACAATCCACTCATGCACGTCGCCCGGAACGACGTGCTGGACCCCTCCAAGCAGGAAATCCACCGGGAGCCGTGGCTCCTGCCCAAACATAAGAAAATATGGGGACTCACCGGTGGTCTGGACAAGACGGCCAATCCCTCTTCCTTGAGGGGGGAAGGGTGCGCAATAGGTTATGCAAAGTGCGATTAAATCGCTCGCACTGGCCATTACCCGCAGGATGGTAAGGCGTTGTGCGAGACTTCTTGATGTTATACAATCTACATAACTGCTGCACCAGGATGGACTCAAAGTTGCGCCCCTGGTCAGAATGGATTCGACCAGGGACTCCCAACCTATAAAACCATTCCCCCACTAACACCCTAGCAACTGTTTCAGCACGCTGGTCTCAAGTTGGGACAGCCAATGCATATTTAGGAAACACATCGGTCATCACTAAGACATTCTCTATCCCTGTCAGAGATGCCTCCAAAATAGTGAAATCAATCGCTAAAATCTCATTAGGCCGAGATGCCAACAGATGGCCCATAATGGCTACGAGCAGCTGGTTGTGTATCTTTAGCAACCTGGCACCGCTCACAATCTCGACACCACTGGGCCACTTCTGCTGCCATACTTGGCCAATAGCAGCCTGCCTCACCAGTTCAAGAATGCGCTCTATCCCCTGATGTCCATGCTCCTGATGCAACAGGGTCAACACTTCACTGCGCAGGGAAGAAGGGAGAAGGATTTGAAAAATCTCCTCTCCTCCATCAGAACGAAAAACACGGCGGTACACTACACCTTCTCGATCTACCAACCTATTCCACTGGCGGAGTAAGACTCGTGCTGACTTGGAGAGTCCTCGGCGCTCCTCTCCATTGGGAAAGATCTTACCATCCAAAAACTCCAATACCTCAGCAAGGACTCTGTCAGCATGCTGCTGGACTCTAATTTCTTCGGTAGAGTAACTCGGTAGAGCGGACATCGCTGCCTGAAGAACGTGGGGACCTACTTCTCCCTGCCTCACAGAACACAGGATTTCCTCGGGGTACACTAGTCCCAGGAAGCGCATGATCTAAACCATGACAGCCAGGTGGACCCTGTCTTGAAAGGGCGTCAGCATTACGATTACTTCGGCCGGACCTATACTTTATCTCAAAGTCAAATGAGGCAAGCTGTGCAGCCCACCGCTGCTCTGTAGGACCAAGCTTTGCAGAATTCAGGTGACTCAGGGGGTTGTTGTCTGTCATGGCCCACTTGAGCGCTACAAACTCCAGCTTCATGGAGCTATAATTTGACATGTTGCGCTCAGTGGGCCGTAAACTACGACTCGCATAAGCGATGGGTCGCACCTTGCCCCCCTGCTCCTGAGAGAGCACCGCTCCCAGTCCTCTATGGCTGGCGTCTACTTCTAGAACAAAAGGTTGGGAGAAATCAGCGTAGGCCAGGACCGGAGATGACGTAAGCCTACCCCTCAAACCATCAAAGCTTTGTTGGCACTGTTCGGACCATGCCATCCCAAAGCGTTCAACCGTATGCTTCCTGGATTTAGACCCCGCAAATTCTGCCACTAACCGATGTAAAGGGGCAGCCAATTGAGCAAAGCCCTCCACGAAGCGACGATAATAACTTGCGAAACCCAAGAATGAATGCAAGTCCTTAACCGTCTCTGGGTGGCGCCACTGGGCCACTGCCTCAACTTTACTAGGGTCGGTGGACACTCCCTCAGACGAAATGTCATGTCCTAGATATTTCACCTCCTTCTGGAAAAAGGAACACTTCCCTAACCTAGCCTTTAACCCTTCAATCTCCAAACGATGCAAAACCACCTCTAGACACATCAAGTGTTGTGCCACTGATGACGAAAACACTACAATGTCATCAAGATATAATAATAACGACTGGCACTGCTGGTCTCCAAACAAGCGTTGCATTAATCGCTGAAAGGTACTGGGGGCATTGCAGAGCCCAAATGGCATACGATTGTACTCAAATAGGCCAAATGGGGTGCAAAAGGCGGTCTTCGGCCGATCCCCCTCAGCTACCGGGACTTGGTTATATCCATTAGCCAAGTCCATGGTTGAGAACCAGCAGGCCCCTGACAACGCATCCAAAGATTCCTCTATGCGAGGCAAGGGAAATGCATCTTTTCGGGTTTTGGCATTTAGTTGACGGTAATCTACGCACATGCGTAGGGTACCGTCCTTTTTCTTTACCAAGACTATCTGTGAAGCGTAGGGGCTACAGCTCTCTCGAATCACCCGTGCCTCGAGCAATTGATTAATATGTGCTTTAACCACCTCATACTCAGAGGGCGGGATCCGGCGATAACGCTGCCGAACTGGAACATCGTCCATGAGGGGAATATCATGAGCCAACAAACCAGTGCATCCCAAATCCCCCTCATGGGCCGAAAATACCGACTGGTATCTATGAAGCAACGCTCTCACTTGACTTACCTCCTTCTCCGATAATCCTGGCAATTCTAGAGCATTAATCTGTTCCTCCATAATGGGAACTACCTGGGGAACCTGAGTCTGGACAGTGGCGACAACAGATCGAATCTCTGCCATATCTGGAGGCAAACTGACCACAAGCGCCTGATCCAAAGTTCCTAAAGGGCTACGGGGATAAAGCATGACATCGGAAATCCCGACGTTCACAATGGGCACATATGCAGTACCCCGAATTACCTGAATTAACGCTGGAGACGCCAATAATCCCGCAGGTAACCCCTGCTCGAGTGGCTCAAAAAGCACAGGAGAATCAGAATAGTGTTCAGAGCACGTGGCAGCGACAAATTTCACTGTACCACCGGGTATACAACAAGCCCAGTGGCCACGAACTCGGACCTTACCAGCACGACCCTCTACAGGTTCAGTATTAACATGACAGCAATACTGAAGTGCCTGAACCATAACGCTCGGGGCCTGGGTAACAAAAGGCACACTAAACAATGCAGGGCCATATTGACCAAAGAGCTCCTGGTAACATCGGCGCAAGACATTCATTCCCAATACACCGGGAACTTTGTCACCCATGCCATCAGGAGGATCTCTGACCACCAGAATCCCACACTTAGGCACCAAGCACCGACAAAGCTCAATGTCTAACTCTACATAGCCAATATATGGAATCTCGAGCCCATTTGCCGCCCGCAGCTGCAACCAAGGACACATTTTAAGCTCTTCCTGTTCTCCGGGTGCAATATCTCTACGGAAACAGCTCTCTGTAATAGTGGACACCATTGAACCAGTGTCCACCAAACAGGGAACTGAAACCCCACCAAAGACAGCAACAAGATGTGGACAGGACGAAATTAGTAGAGGCATGTTTTCAACGTGATTTAAAACCGAGCCCATTGACACCCCAACTGGACTGTGGCCCTGCAGCCCGGTGGGAAGTAGTTTTCCGACTGTTGTGCTGGGCGGGGCTGTCTTCCCCCAGATACAGGTACTACCGCGGAGGGAGGCCAAGGGCGAGGAGAAACCCAGTCACCATCGCATTCTCTAGCGAAGTGACCAGCACGTTGACATCGTCTACAGATTACAGGACCCCTGCGAGGGGAGGATTTTTGCAAGGACGAACCCTGTAGCTGGGCAAGCCCTTGTGTAAGCTGGCCCAACTGCTCCTGTTGAAGTTTTAACATCTCTTTTAACTCATTAAATTCCGATCTGGCCACCAAGCCACCACCCTCTAACCCAGAACGCCCTTGCATTCCATATTGGACACCATACGCTAACGGGAGGGACTGACGCCGAGCTCTCACACCTCCCAACATTCCTTCCCTTTCCCACCTTATCGCTTCACCACGCACATATAAAAAATTACAGGCCGGCTCACGACGAACCAATTGTTTAAGCTCACGACGCAATGCTGGATCTAAAACGAATTCAACAAACTGGTCACGTAGCAAAACCCCTGCATTTGGCATCGCAGCCGGTGACTGTTGCTTCACCTTCTCCTGGAGGCCCATTAAGACGAGGGAGAACTCCAACAAGGTCTCTCCCTTCTGTTGCCTACGGGAGAACAAAAGCTTCTTGTAGTGCTACATACGACAAGGAACAACCATACAGGTCACGAAGTGCCACAATAATTTTATCAGGGTCTCCCTTTTCTGAATCAGGATGATGCCTAATTTCCTCTCGAGCTTCCCCCTCTAAATGATCAAAAAGGAAAAAAGCTTTATCAGCCGTGGACAGACAACGGACCCGCATACAGGCCTGTGCTTCCTCAACCCAATCATTAATACCTACTCCTGATTTACCGCTAAACTTTGGGCACTTCCGGTCCCTGGGGACAAAAACAAACCTATCAACAGCTTCAGTGCTAGCACTGACCTCTGAAGGCCTAAATGTCACTGCATTACTACCCTGCGCATCACTTATGGCACTTACTGAAGGTTGCTGCCCCTGCAGCCTTTCGTTCTCAGTCCTCAATTGGGCCACCAGGTCCCGCAGCTCCTGCAACTCAACATCCATATCTAACGATTTTAATGGAGAAGAGAATTGTGAATTAAATGCATAAACCTAAAAAAACGCAGGAATGTTAGAGAGAAACAGTTCCACCACCACCAAAAATAGGAGGGAAACGATACATTTCCTAAGCCAAAAGAGGACCACAGCTCCTAAAAAAGAACACTCTCCACACCACACACATACCATACAAAGAAGAAAAGATTACCACAAAGGTTATGCAAGCTAACAGGTGGATGGCAAATACTCATCCATCTACAGGCCTTGACATTCAACCTTCATAGGCCCAATAAAATGAAGAAAATAATAACAAAATAAATCAATTCACAAACATTACATTTACCATGAAAGCCAATTTAAGACATGGAAAATTATACAAAAGAAAGAAAACCCCAAAAATAAAAAAACACAAAGTACTCCTTCTACAAAACAAAATATCAAAACGGTAATTTGAGATCGTAATACAGGCAGAATATCCACTGAGGAAATGTGTGTAAGCAGAAAATATAAAGATGTAACAAAGGCACTATCAAAACATTGTTTCACAACAGTATAAAAATGGCCTATGACAAAACAGCGGTGACACTGCACGAACGGTAGTTCTCCTGAAATTCACACAAATAATTTAAAACAATTTATATATGCACATATAAATTGTAAAAGGAAAAATTAGATGGTGACCTACCGTAACTGCGAGGCCAGGCCCCCAAAAGGACATCCCCTCAATAGTTAAATATAATCGTCATTGTAAAGGAAACAGGTCAATTTAGCTCAAAGGGAATCATTTAAGATTTTAAAGGGAATTTGAACAGAATCACTGTTTCACGGCTGATCACTGAGACGCCCTGCGATTCACTGAACGAGCCGTTTAACATCAAATCTGCGCTGGATATTCATATCCAAACTATAGTGAAAACACTATCAATTAGCACAGTAACAAGATCGGCAGTTTAAGACATTAACTTGTAAGCACAAAACACAAGATACTTCTCTTTTCAATATGAATAAGGCTTTATTAGATAAATCTAAGACATATAAACTAATCTAACACACAAACGCATGCACTCACACATTCACACAAGTTGCAGGAAGATCGAAAGTTAGGAAAAGATGAATTTAAGAGAATGGAAATATGGAATCCCAAGTTTACAGCAATACGTTAAATTGCATAAACATGGACAACCATCAACCACTTAATTAACCCTCGCAAATCCTCAATGAGGTTAAAATTATATTAAATACACCAGCACAAATGTCTGAAGGTACATTGCCTGTGTAAAGTTGTCGCTGATTGGCTGGAAGTTCAGTAGTCGTTGAAGTGACGTCTTGAGAAGGCCGTGGTTGGACGTTGGCTGAAGATGGAGTTGTGTGGCTGGTTGAAGTTGAACGGGCACCCGAGGTCAGGCGTCGGAGACTCGACGTTACAAAACTTAACTCAGAACACGAAACTCTCAAACGGAAAAGAAAAGAAATAAAGTTTGACGAGACTATAGCTGGTGTTTCTTCTCATCGTGGCTAAGTAGCAACCGGCGTGCAGGCTGAAGCACGCTGGGACCGCGCTCAAAGAACAGTGATGACAAACAGCATGGCTAAAAGCTAAAGCTAAGAAGCAAAGCTAAAAGCTGGCATGACTGATAGCCAAAGCAAGGCTAGAACTAAAAGCTGGCATGACTAGTAGCAGAAGCAAAGCTTACAACTAAAAAAAGCCTAGCTAGAGACTAAAAATAGACATGACTAGTAGCAGAAGCAAAGCTAACAACTAAAAGCAAGATTTTATGGTGTCCTGGGTATTTAAACTGGCCTGTTGGCCACGCCTCAAATGTTGTCTTGACCAATCAGATATTGTCTTGGCTTGGGGGTATCATAAATCATATGTTTATCTTACCAAGCATGTGGTCCGAGTTTTCCCGCTCTTGCAGGGTATAATTTTGGACATGATTCCTATAACACGAATATGATATATTTGGCAAATATTTGATTGTCAGGACTATTTAAAGCAAGCAGTTTCCATCACAAACATACCAAACATGATTATGAATCCTTAAGTTATCCCATAGTTATTAAAAGACATACACAATAAGTGATTATAACATGATAGTCATATGTGTGGGTTACATATAAATGAATATGGAGTTAAGCGATGGACTGATTCATTTATAAGTCTTTTTGAGTTCATTCTGGTCCATATATATGTACAAAAGACAGTTTATTTGCCATTCTCTTGACAAAGATTTCTGTGGAGACCAGAGGTTCAAAGCCCCTTCCCCCTTAGGAATTTCAGTCTGGTTCTGCTAGGTGGGGGGGGGGGGGGAGTCAATGGAAGTCTTTACTCTCATGGTTTTACATGTGATGTCCAGCGTTGCATTTCAGTTACGAACAACAAATTTGACAAATCTCTTCTCCGAATTGAAATTGTCAATAATTGTTCTAGTGGTGTTAATGTTGAAAACTGTTCTGTGAAAGCTTTGGTTGGTTGGTTATCTTGCTTGGGACTTGTGGCACAGAATGTTTTATGACTTCCTGAGGAATTCGGCTCATGTTTAAAAAACACAGCCCTGATCGACTCTTTAATTTGTCTGGTTCGAGTCATTTCGGCTACATATCCCCCTTTCGATCGGCGAGGTGTTTTAGCTGAAGACATCGTCGATCGCTGGAGAAACAAAGGCAGAAGAAGCAGACAAACACAGCAAACAACAAGACAACACCTCCATGACAGTTACTGTACTGGTGCAGGCATCAGGTTATTTAGGTACACGTGGTTAAGTTCAATTAGTCAATGTAGTTTAGCACATTGAGGATAGTTTAGATCGTTTTGGAAATCGTTGTTTTATTTTGATTCATCAATCAAATTTGTGGTTAACTTTGTTTGGTTCTTCTAGGTTGTCTTACTTTACCGTTAGTTTTCTAGTAACCTCATTTTCAATTAAATGAATTGACCTATCATGCATGGAGCTCTCTGGATGGTGGATATTAGGTGTTCAGAGTCAATCCTAATATCAGACCTTTGACCCTTGCAGGGTGTCTAGGTGTTTCACCTACTCAGGAAAGAGGGTAAGGAGAAGGATAGGTAAAAGAAGAACAAAACAAAACAAAGTTGCTGTTGGTTTTCCTAGCATGGGTTACAACTACTATTGAGCTAGGATGTCAGGTGCAGCTAGTGTGTCATGAACCTTAACTTAGTGTCAGGTGTTGTGAGGATGGCTGCACGTTTCTTCATGGTGGTTATGTGTAACTTTGTTACGCTAAAGGTTGGATATTCTACCTGTGGGAAGAATACTTTTGTTGAATGTGTTATCAGTAGATGTGGTTACCTCTGGGTGTAGGTAATGTTGTGTGTGTTAATGATGTAGTGCATGTGTGGTCAGATCTGTTCAAGTCTGTGTTGTCTCCCCCTTTTTCTAGTATGTCACTGAAGACTGGCTCTCTGCATCCTTGGCTTGGATGAGGGCGTGTCCATGGTCTAATGGGGGTCAGTCCAGCAAGGCAGGAAGTTCTTTAGCAGACAGTCGGAGGCAGTTTGGCATGGCTGTGTGAAGCTGGGTTGCAAAACTTTGTCTCCTATGTTGCATTCTTCTTGTGGTGCCTTCTTGCTGTAGCAGACTTTCTGACCTTCTGTGCTCTGGTGGTTGCTGTTGCACAGACAGGGAATGTGGTTCTTGGAGTTGGAGTTCATTTGACAGTTTGTTAGTGACTGAGGTGATGTCCTTTGGTACCTCAGATTTTTCATCAACGGTTGGCCGTGAAGGACTTGTTCGTTCTGGGTCGTTGTTGAACAGGTGCTTGTCATCTCTGATGTGGTGCACCAGGTGATCACCGGCCTTCCGTTCTGTCGCTGGTCACAGCGAGCATGACTCAACTTTGTGTTCATATGCATGTAAATTGTCTTGAAGGAACTCTCTCAGTTGTTTCATGTCTTCTGACTGTAAGCCATCATGTTTTTGTGAGTACTCAGCACCGTGCGTGTTTGAGTGGTGCTGAGGTGGGTTTTGTTGTCGCTTACCCACTCGTGTTGCTCTTGGATGAGTCAGGTGATTACCTTTGGATATCTGGTTAGGTTTCCAGATGTTATCGTTTTGGTTTCTTGAGAGTCATGGCTGGTCCCATGGATTTTTCCAGCAGTTGGGCTGAAAACGGTCGTGGATATGGGCGTCACGCTCTCTGTGCTCTTGATGGAAGCCTCTGGCATTGTGATGCCACTGGGTGTCGTCCAGTGCAAGGCTTGAGTCTTTGTTGACAGAGTTCAAGAGTGTGGAGGTTCTGTTACCTTTCTTTGAGGCCATCTTCTGCTTGTTATAGGCCTTCTGTGTTAGGTCACGCAACTGTTGGATGGTCATGGAGTTCGGACAGGCCATGACACCTAGATGGTGACTGACTCCAGGGTGCAGATTCTTTAGGAAGAGGCTTTTGAAGTTAACATCCTCTTCAAGGTCAGGGTTGTTGTGTGCACCAAAGCAGGCTTGTCGGAGTCGGTTGTAGTAAGCTTGTGGAGTCTCTTGTCGACCTTGTTTGGTTTCCAAGGCAGTTAACAGTCCATGTTCAGACTCTGGGTCTGTAAACTCTTTAATCAGGACCTCACGGAGTCGCTGGTAGTTTGACTTGGTTTGACTGGGCTGTCGATCTAGGAAGTTTCGTACCTCGGGACTGGACGTGGCTCTAAGGAGGTATAACCAGTCGATAGAAAAGAGAGTTCTCTGCGCTTCTGTAATCCACAGACAAACTGGTGCAACCAGGGCAGGACAAAACAATTCAAACAAAAGGAATCGCCGGTGCAGCACAGATGTCTACATCTGTGCTGCACCGGCGATTCCTTTTGTTTGAGGTATAACCAGTCTCTGTCAGTCACATGAGGTCTCACTTCCAGATGAAATTCGATATCTCGCAGGTAAGCCTGGATGTCGTGTCCCTCTATGGAGTTCGGGTTGAACCTGATGATGTTTTCAGA